>NC_063044.1:40524242-40824242 GCF_018812025.1 Megalobrama amblycephala
CTTTTCCACTTTGAAACAGTCCATTTTAACAACGGTGCTTCTGGACCATGTTCACATATGTTTCCCTTTTTGCATGATAGAGATTTAGTTGGCATCTGCAGATGGCTCGGCGGATTGTGTTTACCGACAGCGGTTTCTGGAAGTAGTTCTGGGCCCATTTAGTAATGTCATTCACACAATCATGCCAATGAGTGATGCAGTGTCGTCTGAGTGATGCAGTGTCATTTGACGTTGAGGAACATTGTTTTTAAAGTATTCCACAATCTTTGTACGCACTCTTTCACAGCTCTGCCCATCTTTACTTCTGAGAGACTCTGCCTCTCTAAGACATCCCTTTTATAGCTAATCATGTTACAGACCTGATATCAATTAACTTAATTAGTTGCTAGATGTTCTCCCAGCTGAATCTTTTAGAAATTTCTTGCTTTTTTTAAGCCATTTGTTGCCCCGTGCCAACTATTTTGAGACCTGTAGGAGGCATCAAATTTGAAATGAGCTCATTCTGTGCATAAAATTGTACAATTTTCCATTTAAACATTTGTTATGTTATCTATGTTCTATTGTGATTATAATATTGGCTCATGTGATTTGAAAGTCTTTTAGTTTTCATTTTATTCAAATTTAAAAAACGTCTCAACATTTCCGGAATTCGGTATCTATCTATCTATCTATCTATCTATCTATCTATCTATCTATCTATCTATCTATCTATCTATCTATCTATCTATCTATCTATCTATCTATCTATCTATCTATCTATCTAATCTTAGTAAATCACTGAAACAGGTGATATACATTTTTACCCGAGTGCAATGTGCCACACAAACCATTAAAGTCATACTGAAATGATCAGGAATCTTTCTAAAAATAAACTTGGAATCCTTTAAAAGGATAAGCAGAGCGCTTCTAAACACAACCAGAATCAGCTCAAAGTGTTAGACAGAATAGAACTCATATCTCATTTACAACTCTGTTTCAAACTAGCATGCATTGATCAGTTAACAAAGAAAAATCAGTGGCATTTGGCATTATTAACATGTTTACATGCCATATTTGCCATACATGCCATACATTTTTAAAATCATGGCGGTTCTGTATCTCTACCAAGGTGTACAACCTTCAAGACATCACAGAACTTTTAATTTAGTTATAAAGCACATAATAAACCTCACCTCATGCCAAATATTCTTGAGGCTTGTAAGAATACGGATTGCTAGTTGCTTATCTCCAAAGGTGGCACTGTGAATCAGAACACTCACAGGCTCATTTAAATCTTCCAGCAGCTCTCTGGGGTTTTGTAAAGCTGGCTGCATACCCTCTTCACAAGCTTCTCCAGAAAGAACTATGGCTGAAACACAAGTGGTACCTCATATAATTCAGCCATAAAGCAGCCATACAGCTCTCAAGTCTCCACATACCGCTTCTGAATACTCACCGTACATCCAGTGATGGGGCAGAGAGCTTGAACTGCCCACTGAACGCGTCTAGATTAAATACCTCTCACAGCCTTTAGCCTTTGGTCAATGAAATTAAATCTCTGTACAGAATTCTACAGAGACTTCCTGCAATAACAACACCCTCCATAGAGGTGAAGTTCTGTTGAATTATACGGTTATGACAGTCAGGTATGATTTTTTTTCCCCCTGTATTGCATTATATACGTGTCAAAACGGATGACATCCCTGAGCAGAAAAAAAATATAACATCCTTCAAGTGTGAGAAGTAAAATCATTGATTTTTGAAGCATGTTGTGGTTTTAAAAAACCACAACAGTGGAACAGGGTATGGCTCATACATATTCATATTTGGCTGAACTATCATTGGTTTTGTATTTAAATTAGTTTTCCAATTGGTAAAATCAATGTTTAACTTTACTAGTTAAGGATTAATTTATCAGTTTATTAATTTATTGGGAATATATCCCAATGCACTGTATTAATTGTATATTTATAGACCCAGGTTTAAATTAGAGATTAAAAATGTTGGTTATTAGTATAAATTAGCTGTTTGGATGTCATGTGAAGAACAAAAATGTCATGTGAAGAAAAAAAAAAGAGAGAAGAAAGCTTCGAATATTACAATCGAATCAAATATTACAAATCAACCCAGTGTTACATTATTTAGATTATACTCAAATTATTATTATTTATTATAATATAATTTCCATTAACAAAATAAGCACAATTTTGGTTTGATGAAAAACATGAAATCTGTTGGGGTCTATGGTTTGATAAAATAATCTTCAGACCTCACAAACTGGGGCAAATTGTAATTTCTTTTCTGAAATACATTTGATGTTGCTATTCAGCCTTTTTCACATTTTGATGTAATGTTTGCTGCTCAGCATCCATTTGCAGATGCCAGGATCTATCTGTCAAAAGGAAATATTTGTTATTAGAGCAAATCTGAGCATTTGTCGAAGAAAACTTTAGCCTTGAGATTAGAATGCCTGAACTCAAACAGAATAATAATAATAATAAAAAATGTTACATACACCATGTTTCATTCAGTCCGCATTCATTCATTCTACAAAAAGAATTCAAATATTTAACTGATACCATATATCTCATAATATATAGCCAAGCTGTAAGTAGCTCTTTCATAAATCTTAAGCAAAAATCAGTTAATAATCAGTTTCTCAAAAGGAACAGTGAAATTTCACACATGAAGGATATAGTTATTGAACCCTCAATACTGTTTTAGCACCTCATTTTCATTATAACACAGTTTTTCCTCGTTATGGTGCTGCTCAGCACCCTTTGAATGAGTCAGTCAAGTGAACCAAGAATAAAAAGCGAAATGCCGCTCCTATTACAACCTCAGTGATAACTAGCATGTTTCAGGGCCTTTGAAATCTCAATGTTAAGGCTGTTAATAATAACATGCTAATTTAGTGTTTAATTATATAAACAAATAGTGCAATAAATGCAATTAATTATGTCTTCGACCTGTATCCAAATCACACTTACCGAGAGCGGGAAACACTGAATAATTACCAGTCATGAACCGAGGACTCCAAAGAAAAGTTACCATGAGGATTTTGACAGTATGGGTGCACCCTTTCCTTTATTTCACAGTACTTTGTCTGAAAGCAGGTAACATATTTTTAAGAAATACAAAATAACACTCATTGTGCTCTTGTTTGTATCTGATGCTCTCCGTTCACAGATTTCCCCACATTTCTAAGTTGAATGAGATACAGGAGTGCTACACTATGCAATATAAAAACATGTAGGTTACTTGCTAGATTACCTATAAACCTGACAGCTCTTGAAATCTACTGAAATGTATTGTATTTTTAAAAAAAATGACAACAGATGAAGACTTTTCAAAAACATCAACACTTAAAGAAAAAGAAAAAATACAGTTATACAGATATTTCCAGAAGTTTAAGGCGGTTGAAATAAAAAAGAAAGAAATTGGACAACCCAGTTACTTCCTGTACTTCTCTAAATAGCTGATGTACAACTCCAGTGGCAACAGTTCAGCTAGGTAATTGAGTCTTTCTCACACGTCTCACCTTCCGGATCAGCGCTGATCATCACAGGGTCCGTGCAGTGGCATTCGACATTTACAAAAGCATTTTTACCCGCCAAACAGTAAGAAAGCCTAAAACAATACCCTTAGGTTTATAAACATTTTTTTTTTTTTTCTGATTGATTAAATATTTTTGACAGAAATGACAAATGCATGAAACTGAAAGGAAGTATGAATATCAAAACTCAGCATACAGCATGAAAAATGGGGCTTATGTGGTTGTAAAAAAAAACACAACAAAATTGCAAAGAAATTACAGCTGAAAAGGCTGCTATATGTACCGTATGTAATACATTCATCCATAGGGCTGTTGGCTCGAGATTGGTGGAAACATCTGCAGAAAAATGTGTGATGAGCTGCCACCCAAGCACTTTGGTTCATGATCAGATAACCCCTCACTACTATTAGGCATCGTAAGGTAAAAAGCAGAAGTGCATGTATTGTGGAGCGATTTACTGGTAAACAAACCAAACATAACTACTGAAAGTGTATCAAAATGATCTACTTTTCCATTGCTTTTCATTTTCTTCCACTTTGACACTGCAGTCTTGTATGCAGATGTTTCATCTACACCATCCCAACCAAACTGATTCACTTTGTGGTTATGATACACAAATGTAACATAATCAGCCTTTGTGTAATATTGTGCAGTCTGATCAGTGGCATGGATTAAATGAAAATTGGCAAAGCAGGGTATAGCGTAAACTAGTGGAAAATATGCCATTTCATTGACCAGTGCAATGTTTATCCATCAGGACGGTAAACATTCATTTAAGGACAGATAATATCACAGGAGCTAACTCCGAAATCCATGGTCTAAACCTGAATCATACACATCATAGATTTTTTTTCTCTCCATTTTTAACAGCAAACGTTGCAAATATAGAAACAGTATCTGTACATAGTTCATTTGTATTTAGAACAAACTCAAATATTGGGAGAAAAAAAGGTCCATAAATTACAGTGGTCCTGCAGAAGAAATACTAAGATTTCAGAAGATGTCTGTCACTGTTGGATTCTTTTTAGTCTCACAGTACACAACAGCAAATCCACTGTCACAGGACTTGGCCATGCGGTAATCAAATACTAAAAATCCATTTCAACATATATATATTTTATATTTGCAATATATTCTCCTCTTGTTGCTTTAAGTAACATCTTTTAATTTTGGTACACAAACCTCTTTCCCTAAGTTGAAATTCACTTAAGTGTAATATTTATCCATTAGAATGTGATTTCACAAGATTAAGGATTCATTCTGGTCCTGTTCTTTGCGGTCCATCGAAAATGAAAAAGACACAGACAAACACTTGAGTAAATTAAGATTTATGTTGGGCCGACACTCCCTTCCAGTAATCTAGAATGTCATGCAGGTCTTCATCCTTAGCAAACTGCACTTTTTTCCTCAGAGCGTGGCCCGCAGCCATGTACTCCTCATCTTTGTGTCGCTTGCGATGGAGTTTAAAGCGCTCCCAGATGCTGTGCGACGGTTTGCAGTAGTACTCAGGACTAGACGAGTAACTAAGATTGTGGTACTGGGGAGAGAGCTGCGAGTAAGCCAAGTCTCTAGCCCGAGGCCGTGTAAGGGGCTCCAAGATGGAGGTTTTCCGGCTGTCCGGTCCTTCCAGCTCCTCAATTTGGTGGGCGTCGGGGTAGGAGTGCCGATGCTCGCTATACTGACGGATCTTCTCTGCCTCTGCCCTTAGTATTGCAGCTGCGGGTGTGATGGTCAGGATAGTCTCCCCTGTGGGTGAAGTCTTCTCTATGTACTTCGACTCCGACTTGTACGAGCCCTCTGAACGGTAAGGCCTCGGGCTCCGCATTGGACCACCTGTTGCTGTACTCGGACGCTTCGGAGAGGCATCTGACGCGTGATGTCTTTGTAAAGAGTGGTGGTAGCTGTCCTTGTAGACAGGTGAAAGGAAGCCAGACTTGCTCTGAGGCTGCTCTGAGATCAGTACCAACTGAGGTTCAGCTGTCGACACAGCACCAGATTTCACCCCTTGGAAGGAGGTGGACTCTGATTTCAGAGCATCAATGCAATTGTTGATGATCTGGTTGACCTTGTCCACCTCCTTTGCGATTGTGGAGATTTCGGCAACCGAGCCTTGGCTGTTGCCAGGCATGGACATCTCACATTCCCTTCGATCTTGGTGCTCCCCTGTTCGCACTTCCATGTAATTCCCTTTGGCCATTTTCGGAGTTTCGCTGATGTCTTGCAGTTTGTATTGCTCCATTTCACTGCCAGAGGGTAGATAGGGCATGCGTGTCATGCTGTCCCCCGACATCATTTGCTTTTGAGACATCCTGGATATTGTTCCGCCCTCCAGTTCACCACCATATTTAAGCTCAATTATGTTCTTCTTTAAACTACCTGCCTTCTTGTGCTTTTCATCTTGTTGTCTCTTTTTTCGCAAGCAATAATACACAATCCCTAAAACAATTACCATACTAAAAAGACATCCTAAGATAGTCATTATGTAGTGAGTGGCTGTTGCATTACTAGCTACTCGCTCTTTTCCATTCCTAGGCCCAGTGGATAGTGTCAGACAAGTATGATTGAAACGCAATGAGTTTCTTATGGAAGCCACACAGTAGGTATAATCAGTGTGGGGTTTCAGGTTTTTCAGTTCAATGTCCTCCTTCTGCCGCTTCAGATTCTGTATGTCAGTGAAGAAGCTGTTGTTATACAGGACAAGGATGTACATCTTCTTGTAGGGGTAAGGGATCTGAACAGTGATTACTGCATTCGTGTGAGACACTTGCTTGAGTTTCATGATTGGTTTCACATCTAAGTCTATGTACGTAGGACTGATGCTGATTTCCTCCGGCTCAGTCCCTGAAGGACAGTCTTCCAGCCCACACGGTGTTGAGTCTGGAGGGAAAGTGGTGGTCTCGGGAGGCACAGGGATGTACGGAGTCACGTAGTCCTCCGTGCACACAGTGGACAGCATATGCAGAGCATTCCGGTATGTGGGATTGTTCGGATTCTGGCTTAAGAGACTGTAGCCCGAGACTCCTGCAGGAGAATCACACACCATCCGTTCACTTGTCCTGTTGGGAAAGACCGAGAGCCACTTAACGAACCCCAAGAGCTCACAAGAGCAGTTGAAAGGGTTGGTGTAGAGTTCACAGGTGGTCAGCTTAGTCAGGCTGGTAAAGGTGGACCCATCTAGCACCTGGATGCGGTTCATGGAAAGGTCAATGTTTTCTATGTTTGGGCACTCCCAAAAGGCATTGGGTGTCACAGTCTCAATCAGGTTGGCCTGGAGGTAGAGGTACTGCAGCTTGCCCAAACCCCTGAGAATCCCTTCAGTCAAGTTACGCAACTTATTGAAGCCCAACTGGAGAACCTGCAAATTGAACTGGGCTGAAAAAGCCCCGTCCTCAATGTAATTAATCTCATTCTTGGTCAGATTCAGGTATGTGAGGTTGGTAAAGCGGCTGAGGGCAGAGTAGTGGATGCTCTTGATCTTGTTCTCATTCAAACGAAGGTCCACTATGGTGCTGTTGATATGCTGAGGGATGGCCTCATAGGGTGGCTGGTTTTGGCTGCAAATGGCCAGCCATACAAAGCCCTTTTCGCCTTCTATGAGCCAGCAATCCCCCCTCACTCCACCTATGTGAGTCAGATAGATTATGGCCACTGACAAGAAGAAGGCACTCTTCACCATGCCTCCATTACAAGCTCCTGATGCCCTCCTGGAAGCCATGAGCAATGCCAGTTGGTAGCAGCTTGGGGTAACACTTGAGTTTAAACTAGGCTGGATGGAGCCTCACAGTATTTGAGCAGGGTAATAAACCCTTTCCCTTTAGTTAAGGGACAAAAATGTCCAGTCTCTGGTCCAGAGAATTATTTCACATGAGTTGGGTGTTTCTGCATTAATATGTCAGCCCCTTTTTAAACTCGCTGACCATAGCTTATGCATTTACAGGTTAAATCTCCAATGGAGAAGTTTTCACACTAGTTGAGTGCTAGAGCTGGGTCTTAGTGTTTCACCAATTCAAAAAGGCCTGTGCTTATTTCCCCAGGGTAGAGCATTGTTGATGGCTTTCATCCTTTTGTCTTTTCTTCTCTTCCACCATTTTTGTCTCATTTATGGGCCCAGAGGTACACCCTGGATAAGAAAAAAAGAAAAAGAAAAAGAAAAAAGAAAGCATTGACTGACGCTCACAAAGTCTTTAAATTAGAAAAGCAATATTTGAAATACAGTTCAACATGCGGCAGCAGTGAAGACATGTTTCATACTATATAAGAGTGTGCAACCTAATACAGCTCAAAGGAATAATTCAAATCATCCCATTGTATTTATTTCCCTAACGTCTCACTCATATGTCTGTGGACCTGTGGAAGGTAAAATAACTTTGTTAGCTGACCATCAATTTATTTTGCACACAATTTTCCTTCCCTTCAGTTCATGTGACATACTGCTATTATCGGAAACCACTGGCCAATTTCCACCTGACAGATAAAAGAAAACAAAAGTGTCCCTGTGCTCCCACCATTAACTCTGAGACCATCAAAATGTGCAGAACCAATATTTGGGGATGAAACAAATTTACACTTAGTCCTTTAAAATGTTCAAGTAAAAACAAGCAGTCACTCTTGAGACCAGTTTATCAAATTCAAATGTATCCACAGAGTATAGTTTTGAAGAACTGCATCTAATGTTCAAAAATATACTCGATTTGGGCAAAAATTCACATAATCAATTACTAAATACAAAACTATTTCATCATAAAAAATTCATAACACTGTGGATGAGAGAAATTCTGTATTTCACAAACTGCTTTGCAAAGTTTTCTCAACCTTTTTCTTGATACTTATTTATTTTTAAATGAAATACCCAGCTATGAAGACAGAAGGAAATCACACAGGAATAGTATTTCTTTGAAAGACACTGCCCTCACAGACAGAAGGTACGTTCCCTGGGGTGGCAGAGACAAGAGGGAGCTTCAGTTCACAGTCATCCCTGGCAGGCTTTGAAACCACACTGAGACAGTTGTAAGCAATGTTGGCTGTATCACAAATCATTTTGTGAGTTAAGAGAAGATGGGAACTGGTTTGAAAGCAAAGGCTTTTCTTTCCACTGCACTCCTTCTCCTAATCATGGACATATATGTGATTGCTATGCGTGTGTGCATGTGTGTGTGTGTGTGTGTGGGTGGGCATGCATGTGTTTTTTTGCAATAACCTGAGTGCTAGGAATGATTCTGTGATCCTTACTTTGCTTTAATGCTACAGTATAGGAACAATATGTTGTCCTGTAACTAAAGATCACTTTGTCCTCTATAGGTATCATCACAGCATGTCAAGTAATGCACATGTTACCTACATTATCCATCTAATATGAATAAAACTATGCTATAGTGTATTATACAGTATATGTGTGTAAGAAAAGAACACAACTATGGCAGCACAAAATGAAAGTCATTCATTATTGCACTCTGTCTCCTTAAAGCTGGTGAAAGCTCCTAAAAGCCTCTTCGCTAGATGGAGGAATTATGAGCAAAGACTTGCACAATATTGAATTCTTTACAGTGATTTCCACTACACTAAAAACTCATCCTAATTGCGCTGTCTGATTGACCTGGTGTAAGCCCTAACTTCAGCAGCTTCTTGCCCTGTGGAAGCCACAATGACTGGAAGAGAGGGAGCACACTGATTTTACACAAGCCATATATTAGTGAATTATGCAAGAAGGGCATGCTTTCACTGAAGAGGAAAGAAGCATTTTTCAAGTGCATAGATGGACACGGTTCATAAAGCTCTCTATGGAAGGCAGTGGATCAAAGCTGGGATTTCACAGGGTTCCTCTGAAGTGATGTGTTCGATTGTCTAAGATGACACTCCAGTATAAACCAAAAATTACATATCGTGCATTTGATTAAATCTATTTAAATCAGTGTCTCTCAGTTGGATTCTAAGCATTTAGAGGGACTCAAAAGTCTGAGAACACACTGAAAATATGAGTTTTAGGATTTGGGAAACAAACGTTAATGTAAAAAAACCTGACAAAATGAATAATACATATTTCTTTCTCACTGTGACATAGACCATGTGACTCTTTGTACAGACGGTCAGACGTTCTTCCATTGAAGCTCAAGATGCTTACTGGATCATCTCAAATCATGCTGGAGAATATTCTGAAACTTGTGGAGTTCCTGCAGCTTGATTGCTGCTGTCATTAAAGCAAAATAATGAGATGCAAATCAGAAATTCATGCTCAATTTTCTACTCATTTTCACAGAAATTGTTATGCTGATAATATATGTATTTTTTTTTTCTTCAGTTATAAAAAAACAAAATAGAAGCTTTTTCACTCATTGTCTCAGACATTTAGAACACAATCAGACTTTTTTTAGAGCACAATCTAACACAGAAATCATATTGTGTGTATGTGTATTCATAAAGAAACTGCATGTGGTTATTTATAGAAATATGTGTGCACACATGACAAGTACACCCGCATTTCCCTTTTGAGATTTCAGACTTGCAAGATTTTGTCACTGTAAAATTACATTCATGACAAACAACGAAACACTGAAGTGATTTGTTTTTGAGAGATACTGCCAGTTTCATTAGACCGAGAAAGAAAATGTTCATAATCTCATGTGCAAATAAAAACAAAGTGGTAGAAATTTTACATTCCAACTTTAAAGATGGGGTAAGCCATTTTTCAAAAACACTGTTCGGAAGTTAGTCGGGCCAACACCAACAACAAATGTTTAGCCAATCAGCATTAGGGGGTGTATGATGGTCGAGGAGACAGAACGAGCAAGAGAGAGATTTGAATAAAGACTACAGAAAGAGAGATGAGACAATACAAAAGAGCTCAAAAGAATATCACTGGAATGAAGGTTTATGACTGGGCAAAAGAATATCACTGGAATGAAGGTTTATGACTGGGCAAGCTCTTTAGGACCCACGTTAATATTGGAAAAGCTTTCCAGCGCTAGAGAGAGCTAAGCGGCCGGCCTGAAAACAGACGCGGAGGCTGCTTTGATTCCACTTCACATGTGAGTAACACTGGGTTTGATTGTCTGGAGCTGCTGTGCTGTTGGCGACTAACAACGAACTCTTGTTTGTATTTACTCTTGTGTACTGTATGTTCATTTTTTGTGCTTCCTTGTCATTCGTTCATCACTTTATTTTTCGTGAAGCATTATTTTTGTTGCACGTCAACTGTGATAAACAGACATCCACTCTCGCATTGCGTGTGTAACAGTGGCCAGATAGTGAGAGTTGTGCAGGTAAACCACTGCACACTGACGACCACTAGGGAATGTTTAGCGTCATTGTTAGTGCACTCGTCTCGCCTGCCAGCAGCGATCGGGGTTCGGATTGGAGGGTGAGTTTTGTAGAGAGGGGTGGGTTTGTTTGGGTTGATTTCAAATATCAAGAATGTCCAACAGCGTTTTTGATATATGAATTACCCGAACTTTAATTTACCTGTTTACAATAAGTTCTATACCATTGTACCAATTTAAATGCAAAATTTTTTAGATATATTTCAATATATTTCAATATATTGCTGTGGACTGTAGGTCAGTGAAAGGCCAATATTCAATGACATGCAAATCCATCAAATAATATAACTTCTAAAGCCAATGTTTGTTTAGTCAATGATTTACTTGTCTGCCACAAAATTGCAGTGCCTTAAATTAGTTTCATTTAGGGGCTTTTTTCAGCAAATACTGACAGGCAAATCATTAATCTGCAAGCATATGATGTAAGAAATGTAATTCATTTTCTGTTGTTTTATTTTATTGGTAATTATCCCTCCTTTTAATTTATGTCTGTGAACCTAAGCCAACATAATCATATCTCATTTCTTTTAACTGCCATTTCCCTGCCACTGAACTGCCACACTGCAATCAAATGAGATTCCTCATGTGGTTAAAATTCAAAATTCTAGAATATGTCTGTGAGAAATTTCACAAAACCCCATGTGGTGTTCACATTCTTAGGCGTGTGAGAGGCAACCAGACCTCTGTAAAATAGTATATTAACAGTTGGGGAGGTCATTGGAAAATTTCAAAAATACATAAGCCTTCCCCCAGAGAGCTCCTATTATTTGCTAAAGCTCAGCACTTCTGTTCCAAGAAAGGAAAAAAAAAGAAAAAGAAAACATGAGTGTGTTCACAAGTACCACGCACCCACCTCGCCCGCTCACGGCTCATATTTTTCTCTGGCGTCTGTTAGGACAGTGACAGGACAGGCAGGTGATGGGCTGATAGACAGCTTCATCATGCCGCACTGCTTTCTGGATGGTTTAATCCTCAGCCTGTGCCACTGCCTGCTTTCAGCTGCCCTGTGCAAACAGATATCCTTGCTGTCCAGAATGGCAGCTGCTGACACCAGAGCCCTCAGTGTCACGGACAGGTGCAGAGGCAGGAACCTCAGCAGGTGGATATATTGTGGTGGATGGAGATCAGAATGACAGCTCATGGTAATGATGGCCACAGCACCAATCAATTGAATCCATCAATGACACTTAAAGTTCAGAGGTCATCTTCTTAGTCAGCTGACCTTTCTCTGTTTGATTTGTCTTTTTTCAGACCTGTGAGCTGTTGTCCACGTTAATGAGACTGAAGTCAGACATTAAAAAGACTAGCCACAGGACAAGATAGATGTGTACCACTGACTAACTTTTAGCATAGGATGCATTGTTCTGAATTTTAACAATATTGCAGCGCAAAAGTGTTTTCTTTTATTACCCATTGAACCTTTGTCCCTGGTTTCCTGTGTAGCACACTAGGGGTGTTTGTTCAGACTAGCAGCAAAAATCTATTTGTTTTGGTGTGTCAGACTCAAATCTGTTCAGGTAATTGTAGTCTGATATGCACAAAAACATGAAATCAGAAATTTGTCACATGAATTTTACAAACCTGAACCAAACCATGTCTATATATCTAAATATCTATGGCTTGGTTTCACAGACAGAATTAGGCCTTTGTTCAATTAGGACATTTAAGTAGCTTTTATTAACATGTCTTAGAAAAAATATAATAAAAAAACCACTGCTTTCAGTTAAAACAGCTCAAACATGCATTTTAGTCTGGAGGTAAATCTAATAACATTAGCTGAAAAACATATTTATGTGTAGTTTGATCAAAACCTTCTGCCACCAATTGTTTTGCTGGCTCTATGTCGTCTAGTTGTGGATCACAATTGCCCTTGTTCCATACATGGTAATAGCTGGAGGAAAAATCCTGTCCAGTGCAGATGCATTACATTAGTCTTGTATAGTAAACTGTAAAGGCCAAATTTATTTTTGGAGTTACATAAAAGTGAAAATAAAGTGAACCTAGAGGGCATTGCATTCACAAAGCATATTATAAACAAATTGCAGGCAACTGTGATGGTCTGAATTCATTTAGAGTCTTCACATACAAGCTGCAATTCATGCCAACCACCCTGAAACTAATGAAATGGCACCCAGAGGCTTGTAGAAACTATAAGCGAGTGCAACATGACTGTTTTTGCACTGTTAATGACAACACAAGCAACAAATGTGGCAATGGAGATATCCATACTTGCATTTCTCACCCACATCATCTCAGCTGTACTGACACTCTTCAATGTAGAGCTTGTATAAACAGCAATGTAAGTTGAACAGTAGGTTGGGTCCTTTACACTTGGTAAACAATAGCTGTGTTTCCACTGTTGGGCCAAAAGCGAATGCGCTAGTGTTTGCCAGAGCCAGTCGTGCTTTCGGGGCTTTCACTATTACTGATCGAGGCTCAGCGGGGCTTCCTCGGGGCCAACGGCCAGGGGTTATTGGACCTTCGAATACCTTGGTCCAAAGCAGGCCAATTGGGGCTTGAGGTGTGGACATAAACAAAGGCTAAGTTTATCTGAGTCAGGAGAGGTTCAGCAAAACCGCTGCTCATTTCCTATGTTTTCATATGAGGCTACCAGCTAACCTTAACATTTAAAAAAAAAATTCAGCTCAAAACTAACTTTCAGACACCAGCAAGAGTTTGAAAAAACATCCCATTGCGATCCGATGGGGATTCAGATCACCATATGAGAAAATATATTTATATGCAATGCTAAAGGCTGCTTATGCTAACCATTGCAGTAATAAATACACATACACAGCAAAATCCCCAGAGTTAAATCAGCTCTACTCAAGAGTACATTGGTCCCTCTCTAAATAGTGTTAAAATAACACTGAAGAAGAGTTAAATTTAATGAGATAATTAAGCATTTAATTAATTAATGATTGAGCATTAGTGATGAACACCTGCTGTTAACAAGCAGAATCACTAAAGAAATAAGAAAAAACAAGAACTACAAGTGACTTGTCACAGCCTTATTAATTGCTTAATTATCTCATTATCTCTAACTGTGCTTCAGTGTTATTTTAACACTAATTAGAGAGGGACCAAATATACTCTGAGCAGAGTTGATTTAACTCTGGGGGTTTTGCTGTGTATGATTTTGGAAAATACCAGAGATAATCATGTATTTATTTGGTTTCATGTATCATCTGTCTCTTACCTATGGAAGCTTGTTTCCACCACTGAATAAAAAATAAAAAAGGTAATTGCAACTTTTTATCTCACGGTGTTTCTCTCAACTGCGAATTTATATCTCACAATTCTGACCTTTTTTATAAGATTATAAAAACCTGATCTTTTTTAAACTTAAACTTCCATGTGGTTTGTTTCATAATTGTGAGAAAAAAAGTCAATTCCGAGTTTATATCTTGCAATTGTGAGTTTATAACTCGCAATTCTGACTTTATTTCTCGCATTTGTGAGTGTATTTCACACAATTCTGAATTCTGAAAAGTCAGAATTGTGAGATTAAAAAGCCGCAATTACCTTTTATATTTAAAAAAAAAAAAAAAAAAAAAAGTGGCAGAAACAAGCTTCCCTGTGCCTTTTGATGATACCAGATTTAAAATGACACAACCATAGAGTTGTCATAAATTATATATACTCCGGTTAACTCGTATAACTCTGTTTTCTGTCCATGAGCTCCCTCTTTTGCTCTGGCTGAATATATAGGATAACAGTGAGATGACAGAAATTATCATTCTTTCTAAAGAGATGTGATGTAAATAAATGCAGGTGCGACAGAATAACCATGTGTGTTCTCTTTTTAAGTTCTCTTTTATGTTATTTTCAGTCAGCTAGCTGAGTGACGCTGTTCTATGGAGGCGTGTTAAGGGCGTGTTTTAGGGTAGTGCTGTGGGGCTTCTGGCCCGACAGTTGAAATGCAGCTTTATTTTAGCCCCCCCCCCCCCCCCCCCCGGCACATTGTTAGCCCTGTCTCGCACTGGCCCGACGGTGGAAAAGCAGCTCATGATCCATCGACTAGTGGACTAGCAGTAAAAAGCTCACAGTGTGGATATCTGAGAATATATATAAACAAGTCATTGGTGGTTAGTGCATGCGTTTTACACAGACACTTTAAATTCAATTAATTGGTTTTTTATCCATTTCAGAGAGCTAGTGGGAGTGAAATCTTGAAATCAGGACAGAGTCACAGAGTAGTCAGTGTTAACACTTGTTTTGTCTGGATCTGAATGAAACCTAAGGGAGGGATTATATGGAATTGTTATTCAGTGTCGGCTGGGTTTGCGTTTGGAATTAACTGTGGTTTACCAACAATGCACATTTCTATCCTAAACTCAAACATTATGCCAAGCATTACTGCCTCCCTTCCCACAAATTTGTGCCCTCTCATCGCTATGTTCTGCATGTTCATTCACACATATTAATGATTCTCGCTCTGCATATGCCATTAGTGGCTGCTGGCAGGCAGGGTTACAGAAATTCACTTTGTTTTCAGGGGTGCCTGAGGAGGGGCACGGGCAGCCATGTGTTGAGAGCTGCTTGGCATCAGCTATTGGATGGATGTGAAATTGGTTGGACTGAAAAACCTGTCTGGATGTGGCCAGAGCCTCTCACATCAGTAATGGTGCTATGCAGTGACATGACCATAGTTTGGGTTGGAACAGTGTTTGATATGGATCCTGAGTCCCTCAGAACAGATGCCTCCCATTCAAACAGGGATGAACAATTCACTTATGGCCTTAAATGGATAGTTCAGACAAAAGGAAAATGTTTCAAAATGGAAAATCTCTCAACTTTTGATGATATGCTGTTATTTTTTGCCATGGAGCAAAAACAGGGAATTTTTGAAGAATCTTTACAGAAATCAATGCGCTGCACCACACTTGACACCAAATGACGAATGAAAAATGAGATTCAAGATACAATTTCAAAGTTTCTTTCAAGTGTCCGTGAAATATAGTGCAAAAAATCATCTGGATAATAGATATGCTAAATAATAATAATAATAAAACACTACAAATATATCCATTCTGGGTTACACTTTATTTCAATGGTCCACTTTAGACATTCTACTAACTATAAGTAACTTTGCAACTACATGTCAATTAACTCTAGTATTAGTAGACTGTTGTAGACTGTTAGGTTAGGGTTAAGTGTTAGGGATCAGGTTAGTAGAATAAGTTGACATCTAGTTGCAAAGTTACTTATGATCAGTTGAATGTCTAATGTGGACCATCAAAATAAAGTGTCACCGAATTCTGTATAAACACTAGTATATAAGTAATACTATAAAAAAATTATTTTTTGTTCATTGAAAAAATAACAGCATTGAGGTTTAGAAGGACATGAGGGTGAGTTAAATAATACATTTATAAAATTCAGAATTTGTTTTTACCTTTTACTAAACTGATTCAAAGAATGACAAAACTACTTCTCTCTCTTTTTTTAAATATTGCACATACTGATTATTCACTGGTGGTTATAATAATAAACTAAAATAATTTTCCCAGACTCCCACTGATACAATACTCATAAGAACAAAAGTGTCTTTAAAGTAGTATTGCTTATGAAACGCATCAAACCATAGAAAACCACATGGGCCAATCTCTCACTTAAAAGGTTTTTGACTACATACTGTAAGTGAATCTGAATTCCTGCAATTTCCAAATGTCAAAAGCACAATCACCAAAACTATATAATGTGCGTGTCCTCTCTGGCCGGCTGCTTAAACTGCTTAGACTAGTTATAAAAGTTATTCATCATTTTTTTTAAGACTGGTTCTAACATTTTTTTTAAGGCACTTACATAAAAAGGTAGAACGGTCTCATTTGAATCTGAAAAGACAGATCACCTCTTTTCTTACTGCTAGTCTTACAAACTAGTTCTTAAGACACACCCTGCGTCCCAATGTCCATACTATCCATCCTAAATAGTATTTGAGATTAAAATAAGTGTGTCCCAAAGCATAGTATGTTGAAAAGAGTATGCCAAAAGTCCCCGGATGGTCTACTATTTCTGGTATATTTTTTGAAGTGTGGATCCGTGCACACTATAAAGGCTAATATTGCCCACAACCCACTGCGCTTTGGATGAGGATTCAGTTCAGAACTACAAACACGAGTAAAATGTGTTAAAAAAACAAACAAACTACAAAACATGGCGGATATGCGTGACCGACGGTGAGAGGTTTGAGTGACTAATAATCAGTTTAACCTGATGGAAAATATTTATTTAATATTATCCGTGTTATATTTCATCTGCAATACCAATGTAGACTTTTATAAAGACCCGATTGGCCATTAACCTTTAAATGCATCATTATGCATATGAATAGAGTTCTCCACATGAAAGACCCACACTGCAGATCAACATTTCTCTCCGATACGGTAGGTAATTAACTAAATGAAATGTGGTGGAGGATGTAAGGTGATTGACAGGCCAGTTTACGGTAACAGGATGCAACAGAGAGCAAAGACGCAACTGTATGACGTGATAGTATGTCCCAAAGCTTGTCTACACACTCAAAAGTATGTACTTTTTTTTCACAAAAAGAGTACATACTTTTAGGGCGTAGTAGAAGTATGCGAATTGGGACACAGTGGCTAAAGCCGAGTTCAGACTGCACGATTTTCAAAGTAGTCAGGTCACTGTTCTTTTCACACTGCATGACTATCTTGGCCAGCATTCAGTCGCTGCTGTGTTCACACTGCATGATGGATCGGCGATAGAAGGTTTCACACTGCATGACTTTACAATAGGAAGAATCGCCGACAACTCTGTCTGGCACGCAAACTACGTTTCACAACCAAACACACGCGAGATGTGACAAGGAAACAACATGATATCACGCGTGTTATTATTATTATTAAAAACGGTAGCCCGCAAGAAGCTTGCAATACGAATTGCCTGTGCGCTGATTTGCAGCGAAAACAAGAAAAAGAAAAGAAGAATATGGAGGAGGAAATGGTTGGGGAGACTGTGGATTGTGTGTTCTGCAACGAGAGTTGGAGGTAAATAAATAACTTTTCAATGTGCTGCTGTTGCGGATGGTCAAGCAAATGTTTCTGTTTGATATAATTGTAATGTTTATCTGAAACGAAGCCATGCTTGCTGATATTGTGGTCTATAACTCCTCCCCTTTGCCTGTGATTTCGGGCATTTGTCGGCGATTTCTCAAAACCTGTGGGCGAGCCAAAATTGGGGCTAAAATCGTGCAGTCTGAACTCGGCTTAAGTGTCACATCCAAAGCTGGAGTGCCCATGATCTCCACTAGAGGGCACTCCTATTGACTCTTGTGCTATCTTATCATGGACTACATTTCCAAAAACCCACTGCCTGGACTCATTATGCTTGATTACATTCAGCTGTGTCTCATTACCTTGTTAACTCTGCCTATATAAGCCCTGTATGTTCTGCCATTCTTTGTGAAGTCTTGTAAGTGTCACACTACATGTTTGAGCACTTGCTTTCTGGTTACCCTGTTTTAGATTATTTGCCTATTTTGGATTATATTCACTCAATTGCTTCTCAAAATTAGTCCAAAACTAGCCCAATCGCATTCCATGGGGTATCCCAGTAAAAATCACATTCCTGGGGTTAAATATCATGTTAATGCGGTCGCTTCAATCCACGGAGTTGCAAAACAACCGACAGCAACAGTGAAAAAGTAACCTAATTCTGCGGGAAAATCGTGGACTTGGCAACACGCACAGCTCGCTGTCATATGGATGTAAACACAGAGGGCATTAAAGTAAGCGATTACGCATTTATTTATAGTGTGATCTGCAGTGGTAGCCAGCGAAAATTATGCACAGGCAATATGAAAAAAAGACAAACATGTAACAAAAGAGAGCAGAATTTTGAAACTTTTAAAATACAGCCCTCATGTTTTGCTTGTGTTATAGAGCTGTCTCTGTAATACTTACACATCACTGTCCTTCTACTGACCAGCTTTCGCAACTGTCTTGAGAACGTTGTGTATGTAAAATCTTTGAACTCCCATGATGAATGTTGCTCTCAAGTGACGTAAAAATTGCATGAATTCTGATTTGACAGTTCACACTGCTGTCGCATTACAAAACATCTGATCTGTATTGGATTTAGTACCACATATGGAATTGGCACAAATCGGAATTGAAAAGATCAGATTCCGTGTGGTTTGTACTGTTCACATTGTCATAGGGAAAACGTGGGCAAAAAAAAAAAAAAAAAGAAAAATTGGGGCACATTTTCCTGCAGTGTGAACGTAGTCTAATTTTATGCAACTGGACCACCATTGGGAATTATGAGTGGGAAGAATAAGTTTGTGAACCCTTTGAAAATATCTGGATTTCTGTATTGATTACTAATAAAATGTGTCCTTATCTTAATTTGACAGGCTATTATACACAAACACAATGTGACTAAACTAATAACACACAAACACAAAGTTTTTAGCAATGCTTTTGTAGCCTTTTTTCCAACTTTATTCAGCTCTGTAATGGTGGCATGATTCATACTAACCAATCTGCATTTGAACATATTTGTCAGTAATCAGGCTTTGTGTGCCTTTATTTAAAATGCAGGACTGCAACCCACACCTCCAGTCTCATCTCCTGAATTGATTCCAGTTAGCTTTTGAAAAAGTCATAACATAGAGATTCACTTACTTTTTTACAGCCTGTACTGTAAATGATCACTCAATGTCTTCAACAAAAGTGTTGAAAATTACAACCGTTTGTGTGTTACTAGTTACATCAGATTGTGTTTGTCTATAGTTGTGATTTTCTTAAAGATCAGACCACATTTTACAATACAAAAATCTAGAAATTTTCAAAGGATCCAAGTCAGACTCACAACTATGAATCCAGTGGGAGTAATCACCACCAACACTGGAAAAGAGCACGACCATCATCAACATCATTGCTCACCCTTTCGTCGTCCTCCTCTTCATCATCTTCATCGTTATTTTTATCATTACCATTTTTACTCTGTAATTTGCGATAAAATGGACTATAGTGGAGGGCTCACTAAGGAATACTGGGATGATCTTAATGCAATGAAGTTCCTCTCCAGCTTAGTCTCCAACTGAGCATGAAAAGAGAACAGAGAGGCAAATTACAGAGGCACTTTCCTCTATCCTTTACAAAAACTTTACCTACTGAACTCAAATGTCCATGAAATGAATATGAGAAATCCATCAGTGGAAAATGTGAAGTGGAATGACTGAAGGCTTTAATGGGCATAAGAAAACAGACTCCATCCTGCAGTCCATTCTCCCAAGTCCATGACCTTTAAAGCAACAAAATGGCAAAGGCCAAGAGCATGCATAACCACAGCCAGCAGGATACAGAGGCCTTTAGTCCTCTAGGTAAGTTCTGAGTAAACCAATAGAGACTTGGCTCATTAATATAACATAGACATGCTGTTTGTCCAGCCTGACTCACTCCAGTTAGACTGATTTTACCGCAGTGTCGGCATGCATTACAGATGAGCCGCCGAACTTGTTAGAGTAAACACTGAAGTATGTTTGCAATGGACACAGATGATCTGCATAAGCCATCATTTATATTCAAATTTTGTTACTCATGTTTTTGCTTGCATTTGGCCCCAAGCTCCTTAAAAACATACTGAATCTCTTGCAAATATTAATATAAATGATTGCATTAACAGCATGTGTTGTTGAGGAAGCCTGTACTCCACACTTAAATGAGCAACATAAACAAATGGAAATAGTGTCTGTAGGGACCCTTCTTAGCTCTGCTTTCTCCTCTGTCCATTCCTCATTAATAGCCTGAGTCTCCATGGTCCAGTGGAGGCCATGTGTGCTGTAGGCCAGAACAGTCAGGGTCTTCAAGCCAGACGGAGCCTCCTCTGGGAGTGCACAGCTGCTCCCTGGTCTGGGTGACATTTCGCATTGGCGAGCATGCAGAGCAGTGATGGCTTTTTCTGTTGTTCCCTGTGCACTACCTAATGAGACGGCGGTAGATAAACTCCAAGGTTTTTACCACACATTAAGCACATGTAAAATGTTCCTTGTTCTGGCCATTTAAGATTGTGCTATAATTTCATTTGAAAAGAAAATGTAAAAAAAAGAGATTTCTTTAATATCTCTGTTGTTTCCCCAACACTGCAATGCAATAAAAGGGAGTAAAGTCTGCAATCAAGTCAGAGATTTCAAATATGAACTCAAATATTTTTCATCAAATTCTTCCTAAACCAAATGATCTGAGCTTATGCTATTGTGAGGCAGATTTCATTTTACTCTACCAGGTTTAATGTTTTTGAAAGAAGTATATTATGCTCACCAAGTCTACATTTATTTGATTCAAAATACAGTAAAAACAGCGCTCTTAGCGCTCTTCTAATTGCTTAACACATGCAGACACAATTTTGTCCTTGCGTTATTCAGCCTGAGTGTGGCGCTTTAATGTTGATCGATAGGCTTCAAGTACACACAACTCACTTCCATAATCTACTTAAAGGGTTAGTTCACCCAACAATGAAACTTTCTATTATTAATTACTCACCCTCATGTCATTCTACACCCGTAAGACCTTCGTTCATCTTCTGAACACAAATTAAGATATTTTTGATGAAATCCGATGACTCAGTGAGGCCTCTATTGCCAGCAATGCCACCGAACTTCTCAAGATCCACAAAGCTACTAAAGACATATTTAAATCAGTTCATGTGACAACAGTGGTCCAACCTTAATGTTATGAAGCGACGAGAATATTTTTTGTGCACCATAAAAACAAAATAACAACTTTTCAGCAATATATAATGATGGATGATTTCAAAACACTGCTTCAAAGCTTTACGAATCATTTGATTCAAATCAGTTGTTTGGAGCGCCAAAGTCACTTGATTTCAGCAGTTTGGCAGTTTGATATGCGATCTGAATCACTGATTCAAAACAAAAGATTCATAAAGATTTGAAGCAGTGTTTTGAAATCAGCCATCACTACATATTGTTGATAATTTGGTGACATTGCTGGCAAAGGAGACCACACTGAGCCATCGGATTTTATCAAAAATATCTTAATTTGTGTTCCGAAGATGAACAAAAGTCTTATGGGTGTGGAACGACATGAGTAATTAATGACACAATTTTCATTTTTGGGTGAACTAACCCTTTAAAGTGCTCTATTTTCGCGCACTAATTTTGTACTTTATACTAAAAATTCTTCTTTAGGATTTCTTAAGATAATCTTAAGAACATCTAAGTGTACTCAACTGTGCTATTTTGTGCATGAACTAAAATGTGTTTTTAACACACTATCCCTGTATTTATTTATTATTTTTTTTTAAATGTATTTAGTTAAACCCAAATATTTCGCCCTTACAGATGTGCCAAGGCTGACCTTGAATGAAAAATTTAAGATAAATATTTCAGTTCATATTGAAATTTCTGACTTGATTGCAGACTGAGAAGCACGCTACACTGTTTAGATGGAACAAAATAAACAATCTGCATGACTCTTCTAATGTGACCTTCATCTAAATATGCTATTGTTATAATGATGGTAGATTTTAAGTCCCCTGTTGCCATATCATTTTTATAGTGTAAAATCTCAGGTATAGTCTTATTTGTTTATACTTTTATTTGTCCTATAAGGAATCTAAGGAGAAACATCTGATCAGTGTTCCATAATGATCTATAAAGGTTCTAGATCTGCATTAACTGAATTCTACACATGACTATTCAAAGCAGTATTGTAGAATGCCATGTGTGTAGTGAACACTGCTGGTGGAAATCCTGTTAGACTGAACGGAGCAGCTATTCTGCTGTGATCTTCTGTAAAGCCTTGAGGGTTCAACATCACTCTGGAGGACGCAGATACACTGACTACTGTAACTATCTCACCACCCAAGAACTGTCAGCAGAACTGTCAGTTTAACCATAGCAGGGTTGGGAAAAAGTCACAATTTAAAGGGGTCATAAAATGTCGAAATGGCCTTGATATTTGCACATATACGAGGTTATAAACTTACTGCAAGTTCTGTACCACTAAGCTAACTCTCTAGTGTAAAATATGAGTTTTTGTTTTCCACCCTTCTGAAATGCCATGATTTGAAATCACAATTTAATTACAACTTTCCTCTACATGTTATATGGTTCAATAAAATTTGCCAATCAAAGCATTTACTTGGATTTCTGAACGATGTAACGCTCTTGAAATGAAGTGTTTGAGACAAGAAAGTGAAGATGAGAATGGAAAACGATTATTTCTACAAATATTTGAACTTTTTTTGGGGGAAAAAGCTCAATTAAAAGCTAACCAAGTTCTGAAAAGTGCCCCAATCAACCTGAATTCACCTCTACTTCGAAATGTAATATAGAGTATTCCATTTTGATTCTACTTTCTTAAATTCATATCACAGCTCTATATACTGTTTGCAACATCTAATTAATTAATTCTCAATTCAACTTTGTATTCCACGCAAGCTGAAAAACAGTTCCTCCCTGTTGTTGCCTCTTTCATCCCTCTCTCCGCCCTCCAATTACCCAGGTCCCTCTTTTCTTCCTTGTCATTTCCCTCATATTTCCAGCCCCACCCTAGTTTCCTTTCGCCTTCCTTCAGTGGCATTCTGAAGGTGTTTGAACCCCTCTGAGGCCGCCCCTCTGTGATGTTCTCCGACTGCTTATTTGAAGTCATTTCGAATTCATACGTGTGTCACAGGAAAACATAAAAGAGTTTCACAGAAGGGGCTCAGAGGTGCTGAAACAATTCAGTTGTAATGATGCCAGCTCTCGTGGGAGAGGAGGACATTCGGGCACATCGAACTTTTGAATTACTTTCGAGTGAGAGAGAATTATGAGGAGGCAGGAGTCGTGCTTCATTTGTATCAGATGGTATTAGCGTTGTACGTTAATTACCAGAGAAGAACTGGCTGGAATTGAGTGTCAATGGTCTTGCCCTGGCCAGACCTCTCCATGTGAATGGAGCTGGACTTTTTCTTATGACTGTGGAGATGCAATTTCAGGTTCGTCCCTAACGCTTCAGTTAAGAGCAGAGTCTGCCTTGGGGCTCTGCACACTAATTATCTTTATCTAACGTTACCTTGCTGATAAGTGAGCGCCATTGTGACGATTCAGGGTACTTCGGATTCATTTGTTTGTGGGACAAAGCCTATTATTTCCTCATGCCCACTGGCGTGGCCGGCAAATATAAACTGAAGGTGACTCAAATGAATGGATGACTCTCACTTAAATGTGACCTTGTGATTCCTGTCAATTTCAATTTCTTTATCAGGATCTGAATATTTAGATATGCTAATATGGACATTTAGGGACAACGCACATTAGTGAGCGCTAAAATGCCTCAAGGTCAGATCACTAGATATTGTGTATTTGATGGGTTAACAAGGATGTTATTAAAAAAAGTGTAAAAAAGTCTGAAGAATATATATATATATATATATATATTTATATATATATATATATAATATATATATATACAGTGCTCAACGTAAATGAGTACACCCCCTTTGAAAAGTAAAATTTTAAACAATATCTCAATGAACACGAAAAACATGCTGACAAAGATGAAGACTACTGGGACTCTATACTCTGGAGTGATGAGACTGATGTTTTTGGAACTGATGGCTTCAAAACTGTATGGCGTCGCAAAGGTGAGGAATACAA
This sequence comes from Megalobrama amblycephala, assembly GCF_018812025.1. NCBI lineage: Eukaryota > Metazoa > Chordata > Actinopteri > Cypriniformes > Xenocyprididae > Megalobrama > Megalobrama amblycephala. Next base: position 40,548,724 of record NC_063044.1, read on the forward strand.
AGAAAATGCATGGTGCCTACAGTGAAACATGGTGTTGGCAGTGTCCTTATGTGGGGCTGCATGAGTGCTGCTGGTGTCGGGGAGCTGCATTTCATTGATGGCATCATGAATTCACAGATGTACTGCTCTATACTGAAAGAGAAGATGCTATCATCACTCCGTGCCCCTTTTTTTTCCAACATGACAATGATCCTAAACACACATCTAAGTCCTCTGTTGGATTTCTGAAGAAGAACAGGGTGAAAGTGATTCAGTGGCTCCTGATCTGAACCCAATCGAACACCTATGGGGAATTCTGAGCATCACTCTCCATCCAGCATCCAGTCTCTAAAAGAGGTAATTCGTGAAGAATGGAAAAAGATAGATGTTGCAAAATGTCGCCAACTTGTTCATTCCATGCCTAGACTTGGTGCTGTCATTAAAAATCATGGAGGCCATACAAAGTACAAGATATAGTAGTTTTTGTTGTGGGGTGCACTCATTTTTGCATCACCCTAATTTGAGAAAAACTGAAAAATGTGTAATCTAAGTTATATTATTAACCTTACTTTCATGTTATAAATTAAACAGATGTTATATTAAACTTAGTCTTGTCAACATTTTGTAAATTGTTTTTGTGTTCATTGAGATATTGTTTAAAATGTTACTTTTCAAAGGGGGTGTACTGAGCACTGTATATATATATATATATATATATATATATATAATATTCAATAACCTCCTGGGACACAAGAATAGACTTTTGTCATTAGACTTTTGACATTAGGGTTGTCAAAAAAGTTGGTACTGAAATTCTAAAAATGGGACGATACCAGCATTTCCCCCTAGCATTTTTGGACATTGGCCATTGTGTTCACACACTCAACAGATACGTCTGTGATTGGCTACAAAGATTAATTGCTTCAAAAACCTGTGACATAACGAAGTCTGTACTTTTGACAACCATAGTGGACATTATATTTGAGTGAATTTCTCTGACACCATAAATGACACAGTTTTAAGTCTGGATGTCCTGTAACTTTTTCTTGGTTTTTAAAAATTACTGACATTAATTTAGTGATCAAATTTAGCACTCTTATAGAAATATGATAACATTTTGAAAATATCAGTTAAATAAGACTAATTTTCAAATTGAAAATTATCATGAATCAACATCTCAGGGAAATGTTATGGGGTTTTTAATCAAATTATGACTTTCTATTACAAAAAATGGCATTGATTTCTGTATAGTGAACATCAGGATTTAAAGCATGTTTATGTGGAATTTTGGGACACAGCAAGTGAATAGGAAAGTAAATTATATATCAATATTCCTATTAAAAATGAGATATTATTATGAAAATGTTGCCAATTAATGTGTCCATATTTCACTTTTTTTCCATTATATGTTTCCCCAAGAATACATTAATATGCAAATTAGATACATTGTATAGAATAGATACATTGTATTGAATGGGACTACCAATTTATGGCCATTTTACCTACATACTGCATAAAGTAAAATGGTAAATTAATTCATTCTGTTATATCTTTCATATCATAGTTGAGAATCATCTTTATACAAAGTTTGGTTAAAAAAAACCCTGAAACCTAAAAACTGATTGGTGAATGAACAAATAATCCCATTGTTTTTGCCTAAACATGTCATTTCTTTTTTCATTTGTTTCTTATGGCCTAAACAATGTAATGACATGAAAAAAACCCCCACTAAATTCACAAAACTTTTTCCAAGATTTTAAGTAACTGAACTAAACCATATTTTTTATTCATGTACAATACATGCTTAACAAGCTATTTTGTGACACCTTGAGGAAAACCAATGTTACTTTCATGACATTAGGTGCCGTATAATTGTAATTGTTTATTCAAGACTAAACATACACTTTTAAAATTGAAATAAGAGTACTGTATGCTGTTGAAGTCTGCCCTTCAGATAACTGGCCTAAGTAAACTGAAGAAAACCTCTAGGGTATAATTTAGAGGGAAGGAGGAATATTTGAATATTGAATTAATGAAATACACAATTTTACAGTTTACTGCTACAACGGATGGACAGGCCAGTGAAGAGGAAATGAAGAAATGGATCAGAAAATGACAGATGCCATCCTGTCCAAGACTCTTTAAATGTATAGTGTAATTTTGTTAACATACTGTACTTTCTTCTTATTCACTTGCTATGCAAAGATGACTATAAGTAAACCAGAGTGTAATGTGGTGCTATTAAAACATTGTGTGACCATCTCGATCAGCAGCAGCAACAACTGCTCAACCAATGGCATCTGTTTGACCGACCAATAGCAGACGGAGGAATGTTCAGAAAACCTGCTTGAAAACATTCAATATTTTTTAATGACACTTAGTGACACTAGTGGTGCAGAAATGATACACTTCGCCTTTAAGCAACACAAGCAGGTACAGCCAATAATCATTTATGTTCAGGATTTATCCAGTACAAAGACTCAAGAACCCTAAAATGCTTGAATGCAGCCGAGAGAACAAAATCTCCAAGGCCCCATATTACTATCCCAGCAGGTAATTAAACTTAAGGATATGACAATAATCAGGCTGTAAAGCACCTGTTTCTCCATAGAAACGGCGTCAATCTATAACTGAGCTAATTTGATTCAGCACATGAAATGTACATGATGGACGGTGGAATAAGACCTGCAGGTTTTAATGCAATTTTCCAGACCATCAACTCGTTCGCTCGGTGCTGTGGCCTTTGCGTGGAGCAGCTGCAGGCAGGAGGACGGGAGCTGACTCCTTTCCCACTGCTGACTCAGGATATGGAAGCCTACAGCACATCATCAGCCAGCTCCGGTCCAAAAAAAAAAAAAAAACGGAGATGGAAAGAAGATGAGACACAGTTTGATAGGTTAACGTGGCCCAGCACACCATTCGGATGCTCTTTCATTTTTGTCATCCAACGAACAAGAGCTGGGCCATCGAAAAACACATGATAAAAGAGAGCACAGGAAATGGTCACGATCTGCTTAAAGGGTTAGTTCACTCAAAAATGAAAATTCTCATCACTCCAAACCACTATGGCTTTCTTCGGCAAAACAAAAATTACTGTAGATACGTTTGAAGAATATATATATATATATATATATATATATATATATATATATATATATTTATTTATTTATTTTTTTTTTTTTTTTCAGTTTATTGGGATTTCGGCTGTTAAACACCAAATATCTTTCATTTTAAAAAGAAAGTAATACTGTTATAAATCTCTCCAACAGTGTAGCATTAGCCGTTAGCCACGAAGCACAGCCTTAAACTCATTCATCAAAATAAACACTGTACTTACGCGATTAGACATGCTGAATGACGAACACTTTGTAAAGATCCATTTTGAGGGTTATATTAGCTGTTTGAACTTTTTTTATGTTGTTTAAGGCAAGCGCGAGCTCTTGGGGCGTGGAGCACGAGATTTAAAGGGCCACACACCCTGAATCGGCTCATTTCTAATTATGCCCCAAAATAGGCAGTTAAAAAAATGAATTTAAAAAAATCTATGGGGTATTTTGAGCTGAAACTTCACAGACACATTCAGGGGACACCTTAGACTTATATTACATCTTTTTAAAAAAAGTTCTAGGGCCCCTTAAAAACAGCATACAGGTTTAAAACAACATGAGGGTGAGTAAATTATGTCAGAATTTCCATTCTTGTCGTGCTTTCTTCTGAAAATCCTGATTCAGAAAAAAATTGGTGGTTATGCAGCCTTTTCCCAACCATTCTTTTCCCTGCTATTGTTATGAGTATTGTATTCCTGTATTGGTTTATAATGTCATAGACAGTTTAGAAAAGATCAATGTACTCTACTCTAAATGATGATATGTGCTGGTTGCCAAACTGTTGGATGTACAGAAAATACTAGCAATGCAACCTAAAGGGTTCACTAGAGTGGAACCTCTTACAGCAGGACACAATTACTTTAAATATGGATTTGCCATGCTCATGCTATTCATTAAGTCTGAAATGTTTTTTGAAATGTGGCGGCCACCATCTTCCGTCGGTGGGAAAAAAGGGGGGAAAATAACCTGTGGAGCTGTTCCGCTGCCGCCTCGCTTCCCCAGGATTCCCTCTTGTAAGCATGCTTTCACATTACAAAACACCTAATAAACATGACACAGCAGAATAGAAAGCAAGGGCATTGTGCTGCTGCCATGGAAACCTCTTACAAAGCCTCATTATTACCAAGTGAACTCATAATGTGTTCTGGGCATAACATCTGGTTATTTGGAGCCGAGCATATTGCTAGCATGCTCTTCACCCCCACAGAGATTAAGATTAAGATGGATGGATGGATGGATGGATGGATGGATGGATGGATGGATGGATGGATGGATGGATGGATGGATGGATGGATGGATGGATGGATGGATGGATGGATGGATGCACTTTTTTGGGCTTCTAAATCAGGATCACGATTCACTACAATTATAAAGCTTGGAAGAGCCAGGATATTTTATAATATAACTCTGATTGTGTTTGTCTGAAAGAAGAATGTCATATACACCTGGGATTGCATGAGGGTGAGTAAATGGGATGATTTTCATTTTTGGGTGAACTATCCCTTTAATATACAAATTTGTAATTACAGCAGATAAGATGTGCTAAAATGGCATAATCTTTATTTTTTGCTTTATGTCATTTTGAAATCTTTAAAGGATTAGTTCACTTCAGAAATCAAATTTCCTGATAATTTACTCGCCCTCATGTAATCTAAGATGTTTATGAAAAAAAAAAAAAGGTTTTTGAGGAAAACCTTCCAGGATTTTTCTCCATATACGGGGATCAATGGGTTGAAGGTCCAAATGACAGTTTCAGTGCAGCTTCAAAGGGCTCTACACAATCCCAGAGGAGGAATAAGGGTCTTATCTAGCAAAACGATCTGTCATTTTCAAAAAAAAAAAAAAAAAAAAAAAAAAAAAAAATGTATATACTTTTAAACCACAAATGCTCGTCTTGCACCAGCTCTGCGATCCACAGGCATGAAATATTCACGTAACAAAGGTTACACGTGACGTAAGCGAAAGTACCGATTCAGTGTCTACAAAGCAAATGTGCAAAGACTAAGCTAACTGGCCTTCACAAAAAATTTTTGATTTTGAAGTTGGAGTTTTTTGCTCTACCACGGTGACCTTTCCGACGTGATTACATAATGCGTCGTGCATCGCAGAGCTAGTGCAAGATGAGCATTTGTGGTTAAAAAGTATATCATTTTTTTATGTTTTTTAGAAAGTGACCTTTCGTTGGGTAGATCATTTGAGTGTTGCTCCTCCCGAACTGGGGATGACATGGGGGTGAGTAAATTATAAAGGAAATTTTAATACTGAAGTGAACTAATCCTTTGAAATCCTAAAACTTTCAGTTTAATTTCATGTTTAAATGGGAAAAAAAAGAAAAAAGATTTTCGACCATCAGAAAGATTTTGTATCCATCAGAAGGTGAGCTTTACCATCCGCTCTCCCATTGTTAGTTGTTAATTCTCAATTGCATAAAGTAAACATTTCTTGCAATGATCACAGTCACTCATGTTGCTGCAATCAATAGCTCTCATTAAAAGTGAATGACTTTCAGTTGTTTTGTCAGTGTGAATGACCTTGTTAATGCGAATATCAAATATTGTTACCGAAGAACAGGCAGCAACAACAGAGACACCATAATATTAGAAGATTTCTACACTCTTTATTCTAAATTGTTACGTTTAGGGGTAATTTTGTGTTTATGGCAATTACAGTAAACTAAATTTCTCATCTAGCTTTATTGCTCAGCAGAGACGTTTGAGTTTCAAATCTTATGAGGGCAATTTATCTTGACATCTTTATGAGAGATCAGTTAAGCTTGTGTGACAGGCTCTTTAAAGTCTGTAAATAATTCTTTTGGGTCTCTTCCTCAAAAGCGTTAGTTTGTAAAATTTGTTTCTTTAGAAACAGTCAGCGACTCTAAGATTATGAGAACCCCATATCAGATGACAACATCTAATCAATCTCGACACTATTACACTCCTACAGAAATACAGTTCATTGGCTCTTGGCAATGCCTTTCCCTTTGACTTCCTCTAAATCCTTACAGCAGTTGCAGCAAACAGAAGCTAGTCTTATTTGATCACCACTCCAATTTCAGTCTGATCATTTGTAAGCATGGAAAATATAAGGAACTGGGATGAAATTAGATAGATAGATAGATAGATAGATAGATAGATAGATAGATAGATAGATAGATAGATAGATAGATAGATAGATAGATAGATAGATAGATAGATAGATAGATAGATAGATAAGGGCGAGCTATCTAATGGCATTGCTCTTTTTTTCACAAATGCATGAGAGAAACTCCTTTCAAGCTATGATGACGTGCCAAGCAAGATGAAAGAGCAGGCCTTTAATGCCACTAGATGGCACTTTCCACACTTCACACAAAGCTTCTCTTTTCTCACACCTCTCTATCTCATGTCATCACTGAGATCATCGTAGGCATTATACAGCCATTACTACTGCATCTCATGCCTGAGAGAGAGAGAGTCCACGAAGCCCGAGACGCCAAAAAGCATTCCATCTTCTAATCTGCATCCGCAGAGCTCGGCCTGCGAGTCCATTCAGCTAAAAACCTGTAGTGCTGTACCAGACCCTTTCAAGAGCACATAAAAAAGCATGCTACATGAATAAATAATCGTTTGACAAAGCATGTTTCCTTAGAGTGTAACCTGAGTTTGATGTGGATACTAAAAGCTGGTTTAATTTATAAAGCAATTATGTTACTAAGGGATTCTGTGCAAATATTCCTCACCTTTTCAACTATTCAGGTCTAACTGGAATATCTTAAAGGGACAGTTCACCCAAAAATGAAAATTCTGTCATCATTTACTCACCCTCATGTTGTTCCAAACCCATCAGACTTATTCTCAGAACACAAATAATGATATCTAAGATAGTCTTGGTAATAAGTACGAATTTTTAAGCTCACATTCTAAACAGAAGCTCAAACGTGAGAACAAGCCTCGTTCTTGGCAAGTAAATCTGAGCTTCTGTTTACCATATTTGATGAGATCTGTGTGTATATATTAAATTCAATCTTTTACTCATATAAAGTGATTGTGTCTCTTCAGAAGACTTTTTAAACCACTTAATTCATATTTAGGATTCAAAATTTTTATTCCTCACATTATATACAGAATACAACTTGGAGTGAAATGTAAGCATGAAATGTAACATTAAATAACGGCAAGATAAAACATATAGAAGAAATAATCATTTAAAAAAAGTAACAATAATAAAACAAAATAGCAATAAAGTTATCACATGGGCTACTTCTATAGTCTCTTTAGGATTTTTTTTTTTTTTTTTAAAAAAGCTTGCAAATGTTGACAAAGACTTTCAATGAATGGACAAAAATGATAGGATAATGCAAGTTATACAGGTTTGGAATAACATGATGGTGAGTAAATGATGACAGAATTTTCATTTTTGGGGATATGAAAATTCTGTCATCGTTTACTTCCCCTCATGTCATACACAAAAGAAGAACATTTAAATTGGATGTAATTGTATAAATATAAAATATTTGATTTTTTTCATACAGTGAAAGTTAATGGGGTCCAAAACAAAATAGACCTCCAATGACTTTCTTTATTTGTACAAAAAAACAAAACATCTTCTTTAGTGTTCTGCAGAGGAAAGAATGTAAAACAAGTTTAGAAAGGTGAGCAAAACGCAGATTTTTCCTTCTTGGGCGAACTGTCCCTTTAAGGCCGCCTGGCCTTTGTAGTAACCTTTTTATCAATATGTTCTCCAAGTTTTAAACGGTAGGTACATATGCCAAAGAAGTTACATGGCCCTTTAAGGATTACATAGGATTATGGTGTGAATGGCTTAAGTCTGTCTACTTTGCCTCATAGTGTTTGTACTCAAGTCTCAGCATGCAAGCAATGGCCAACCGTACTGTCTGGATACAGGGGCGGACCATATAAAATGAATAAACCAATTAATGCATTAAAGTGAGTTCATTCATTTTGTAAGCCAAAGCAATATCTATCTGATATACAGCTTTATACCTAAATTAACAACAAAAAGCAATGGCAGATGGTCAGAGATCCCTCTTTAGAGGTGAGTGGCCTCGGGTTTAAATGGTTGTTGTGCTTACAGCCTAAGACAAGGTGCTCTCTTCAGCTTTAAACCATCCTATGTCCCACAGTGTATATCAGCATTCTTGCCTCTAAATTAGCATCTGCTTCCTACATGAAAGCTGAAGCAGTCAAAGCAATCAAATTGTGATTTTTCTGATAATTTTTATATATATATATATATATATATATATATATATATATATTTTTTAAAGCTCCAGGTTTGCTTTACTTTGAGCCTTATTTGTAGAGCTGCCCAATTTGACCAAACATTTACTGATCTATTTCACGAAAATAATAATGTGTGTGTTTGTGCATTTTGGGGGTGGAGCAATGAAGGGAGGGGTGTGTTTGTTTGGCTTGATTTCAAATATAGACAATGTTTCTCAGAAATCGCTTACTGCACCTTTAAATCACAGCCTTTGCGATTTGATAATTGCACTAAGCCATTTCACAATTGCTTTATTTACAGAGAGTTTTAAGTAAGCCATTAGTATATGCTGATTCCCAGAAAAGTGTAAACACTGCATCTTTGTGGCACTTTCAAAACATTGCTCTGTTCTTCACATCAACAAGGGCTCAACCAATGGCATGTGGTTGGGGCGGGGCTACCTGTTTGGTCAACCAATAGCAAATGGGAGGCGTATTCAGGAAAACTTGCTTGTAAATAGTCATTATTTTTTGCATTTCTATTTGCTCACTAGAGAAATTACACATTCACCATTAAACACTTCTTTCATCTCGGCCTCTCTAAAAATCTGTGATTACCTCAGCTGTCAGCACTCTTATTATATGATTATATGATCTCTCTCTGAAAGAAGCCACTGCATTCTGAGGTTATTTCCCATTCAGAGGGCTCTCCGTTCATATGAAAACACAATATAAAATAAAGCCAGATATGCCGCCGATACCGATATACATCTCCTGACAAACAGATGCAATATTAATGTTTATTTACAAATCTCGCTTGACTGAAAATATTCGAATTCATGGCCTACTGCACTCAAAGCAAGAAATACTCCCCTGAGCCATATCAGCTCATGCTCAGGTAGGGGGCTGAGCCTCCCTAAAACTGAAATCCTACAACTGCCCTGTTTCACTCAATCACTTCACTGGGGAAGAAGTCAGAGAGCATCTGACGGCCACACTGAGACAAATCTTCCTGTGTAAATCATCATTTTGGCTGAGCAAATGAGAATGGAAGGCCTGAACAGACTTTTTCCCCACATTTTTACCACAGAAATGTTTCTAAATATACAGCTAAAAAATGATCAGTTATCCAAAATATGTGGTTATTAAACAAACATCAAACTTCAGAATGACGTTAAATTCTGATCTTTTTATGGAATTCAGCAGGCACAGATTCCTTGCAGGCCGTGACAAGAGGACACAGATGAGAGCTCAGTGTCTATGGAAGAGCTCCATGTGCTCATCAGCATCGGCAGTGAGAGAAGTCACACTCACTGTAATGAACATGTGACAGCTGCCTCTCAGCCTCGACTCACATTTATTTTCTTCATCATTACCTCTCTCGGCCCGAGTGAACCTCGATTAACAAGCAAGCTCTAATTACTCTAATTATTAATAGAGCAGTAGAAGCAGCCATTTGACTCTTACATTGAGATGATCAGCATCTCATAGGATCCTTATTTATCCTGCCATGCAGATGTAATGGGCAAAACAATGTACAGCTCTCACAAATAATGTCACAGTGCAAGCTGGCACTGATTTTGCCGTATACTGCTGTATAGCTGTATATTGCTTGTTATGCTCATAAGATTCATGTAATTTTTAAACAATAGTTGAGTTAAATAAAACTACCCAGCAGGCTGGGCAAACATTTAACCCAGCTGCTGGGTTAAAACAACCCAATTGCTGGATTTGTCCATTTTTCAACCCAGCAGTTTTAAGAATGTATGTATACTGTGTGGTGTGTGTGTGTGTGTGTATATATATATATATATATATATATATATATATATATATGATGTTTAATGTGTGCAAGTACATTTCTGAATGCTTAATTATACACTTACACATACAATATGTATGTATTGACAGCATAAAAAATGCACAGCATAAGAAATTCTAAAAGTTTCATGAATCACAGTTATGAGACAGTTATAATGTAAAAAATTAAGCACATGCTTTAAATAAATATGAAAACACTGGAATATTTAATTCATTTCATTGATTAAATACAATAAAGACAACTTATTAATTCCATGAATTCAATATTCTATAAACTTAAAATAGTTCATAAACATTTATTAAAGGATTAGTTCACTTTCACATAAAATTTTCCTGATAATTTACTCACCCCCATGTCATCCAAGATGTTCATGTCTTTCTTTCTTTAGTCGAAAAGAAATTAAGGTTTTTGATGAAAACATTTCAGGATTTTTCTCCTTATAGTGGACTTCAATGGAGCCCAAACGGTTGAAGGTCAAAATTACAGTTTCATTACAGCTTCAAAGGGCTTTAAATGATACCAGACGAGGAATAAGGGTCTTATCTAGAGAAACCATCGGTCATTTTCTAAAAAAAATACAACTGTATATGCTTTATAAACACAAATGATTGCCTTCCAAGTGGTTCCGCCAAAACTGCAATTTTATTCTTCAAAAAGCATGCTGTATGTCCTACGCCTTCCCTATCCAACATATGGAACAAACGCAGTTACATTTTTTCCATAACTAGAATAGGGAGCCCTTTAAAGCCCTTTGAAGCTGCACTGAAACTGTAATTTTGACCTTCAACCGTTTGGTGCCCTTTGAAGTCCACTATATGGAGAATATTTCTGGAAAGTTTTCATCAAAAACCTAAACCTTTAATTTCTTTTCGACTGAAGAAAGAAAGACATGAACATCTTGGATGACATGGGGGTGAGTAAATTATCAGGAAAATTTTATTTGAAAGTGAACTAATCCTTTAAGTTCATATAAAAAAGTGTTTAATTTTTAGATGCTGTCAATAAGTTCATTTTGTAAATTTTGCTGTCTATGCAAACAAGATTTCAAGTTTTTTTTATTTCTCTCATATATACAGTAGTTATCAGAATACAGCTTGCAGTGAAATGTAAACATACATGTGAACGTATGATAACTAGTGTTGAATCATCCCATTTAGGTATGATTCTTAATATTGTGTGTTGCCTTCTCATTGACCGTTTATAGTCTTTTGAGTTAGTTGTGCATGAATCTGTGGTTTGTCCAGGGCTGTAACTTAACAAGTAAATAAATAATATGTCTTAATATACTTATTGGCAATACTGAAACTCTGTAAAGGGTATGTAAAGTATGAGCACAACTGTAGGCAATATGTTATCATCAACACAGAGCAGAGTTCATGGGGCCGTCTGCTCGGCCATGTCATGCCTCCAGCTCTTCCGCCGGTGCACTGTTCATTTGGACCATTTGGAAATGGCTGTTGCTGGGGAACCGGCCCACGTGAGAGCTCCGGGCTCTACTATGGATGACTTCCCTCTCTGTGAAGTGTGTTATTAATTTCTGAATGCAATGTGATAGGAGTTATAGTTTTGCTTTGTGATCAACTCTAAATTATGGGCATAGAAAGACCTTTGTTTAAAAAAAAAAAGTGTTTTAAAGGCTGATCTCAGATCTACTACAGTAATCCATTCAAATAAGTCTGAGGATCAAGTCATTAGACACTCAACAGCAAAGCATGCTGGAAACATGCTACAGGGACTGTGCAGCAGCTTCATCGACAATTCCTTTCAAAACCACACCGGAAGAGATATAAGAAAACAACCCTTAGAATTCCTTTCAAAAAAATTACCTATATATTGTATATTGTATACACATGTGCACTTCTTAGTCTGTTTTGATAGAGATGTTCTGTTGTGACAGTCGGTTTTGATAAAGCATTTTGTTGTTTATGACCAAAAAAAAAAAAAAAAAAAAAAAAAAGATGTTCCGTCTGCAAAAACCATTACTGGTCACATACTCTCAGCACTGCTTGTTGATAAAATGTTTCTCCTTCCTCTCTCTCTGACAGGTGAAAAGGATTGATGCACTTAGTAAAGGATACATAGTTTACTTTACCAAGGCACATCAAATAAATCACAAGGTCATTGCCATGCCTCAGTGACCTCTGTAAATACACATTTATGTGTGGATACAATCATGTGTCCTCTAGATATAGCAGTACTCACAGTTAGCTTGTATCAGAAGAAGGAGATAATGGTGATTTTTACTGTGCAATATAGTTTCTTGAAGTAAAATGTATGAATTACCTTTTAAATTAAGGGGAAGCCGTATACTGAATTCAGGTTCAAGGTGGCAATGTGTTTACTCATTTGGCAGATGCTTTTATCCAAAGCGACTTAAATTGCATTATACTATACATTTGTATCTGAGTATGTGCAATCCCTGGGATCGAACCCATGACCTTGGCATTGCTAGTGCCACGCTCACAAAATCCTGTGGAAAACACTGATGATATATATATATATATATATATATATATATATATATATATATATATATATATATATATATATATATATATATATATATATATATAGTAGTAGCCGTGCGATATGGCTGTATATCAACACAGCTGTGATTCGGGCGTAGGCAATCACAGCATGCTGATATACAGCCATTTTTCATGGCTACTCATGTGATATTGTGTTTATACAACAGTTCGACAGCACAAGTGTGTAAATAAATAAGAACAATGGAGTGAGGAACTACTTCCTTCTGCCTGATATTTTTCAGGTCAATCTTATATTCATTATCACAAAATTAGTTTGAATGTCCGCTGAGGAAAGCAATATCTTTTGTGTTTGTCCTTTTAACATTTAAGACATTCCCATGACAGCGCTACTAGTCAATGCATTTGTCAGTTGTGTCTCGTAAGATGTTGTTTATATTAAAAACATCGTCCTTGTTTCCTTGTTTCGGTCCATTTCAATATAAAAGTCTTTGTGACTGACTAACTCACTCACTCATAACACAAGACAGTCTTTGCCGCCATCTAATGGCGTATTAATGTAACTTTCACTGAAGTCGAAATCACTAACATAATCTTTCTTAAGAAAAATACGGCATGTTATTTATATAAAATATTTATTGAACATTAATATTTAAATGAACAACAACAGCCATTATAACAGTATAAGAAGTAAAATAGGAAATAAACATACGTTCAGTCAAACGTACAAAAACAGCGCTCTAGTACAGGATTTAATTTCAATGTATATTGAATGTTATGAAAGTTATAAAACTTAATATAAAAGTTATGAAACTTAATATAGTCCTTAAGTCAAATCTATTAGCTCTGGAACAAGTAATAGATTAATAAGACCAAAGACTGCCCGTTTGATATACCCAAAACGAATTATACCTCATGTTTAAACACTATCTACATAAGAGCCAGCGGCAAATTCCCGAAGGACTGGCCGAGATGAAGCTGGTCTCTGTGGGTGAGTTACATGGGTTACATATTTTTTGTGTGGGAATAACCAAAGTGACTCCCATCTACTACAACATCATGTATATACCCTCTACGATGTAACAAAGTTGAATCAGCTATAACAACATCACCTGTAATATTGTTACCATACTTTTATGGTAAAGGTCTTGCAACCACAGTGGCTACTAAAAAAAAAAAAAAAAAAAACACATCATAGGGGTTTTTTTTGTTTTGTTTTTTTGGCAGACTTTTAAATAGTTTCAAACTCTATGCAGTGGAGGAAGTTGAAATTGCATGCAAGATGATAAGCTATCACATCCGTGCCAGTTTTGGAGATGCAATTGGCTTTTATTAATCCTCTCTGCTTTCAGCTAGCGTTGCAGCGAGTTTTCTAAATCTAAGTCATTAGAGATGAACAATTGCTTTAAGCTGATGCAGCACGTTGTACCTCTTTTTCAAGCCCCATATAGATGAAATGATTGTATGGCAGAGCTAATGGCCACGGCTGTGGGAGGGATGTCTCTTCTCAGCTGGAAATAAAAATGATGACATTTAAGAAATGCGACCGACTGATTCGTTGAGATGAAAAACATTAGCGGCGCAACAGAAATATATTTACCTATTCTGGAGATGTTAGGCTTCAGGGGTTTTAAAAAGTTACACAACATGCAAACACTCTTTATGCTCCATGTCGTTCCACACCAAAAACGGTGTTGTGCATAGAAAGTAGAATGATGTGATGTGAAACAGTCTAGAGTTTCGCCTACTCAACGAGAAAGTGAGAGTGAGCGAGGGCCCAAGAGGCAAGGAAGCATATTGATGAATACTGGGGTTCTGAATTACTTAGGAGAAATGAATCTTGAGAGGTAGAAAGTTTCCGAGGAGATGTCTACTAAAAACAATAAGCCACAAGAGGCCGTGTGTTACAGTGATTTTATCACAGGGTGTTTTTGGGCATGATGTCAAGCCCCTTAGCCGTGGTAAAAATCACTGAAGCACATGGAGTGGATTCCCTTGAGTGGATTATTGCAGCAACAGCAATGCAAAAAAAAAAAAAGTATCAATGTTCACTAGTAGGACTGTTAAATTGATTAATCATGATTAATCGCATCTAACATAAAAGTTTGTGTTTACATAATATATGTGTGTGTGTGTGGGGGCATTCATCGAGCAACATAAATTGTCAGTCTGCATTAGTGGTGGGGATTTTTCAGTGATACTTTCTGCAAGCTACACAGGTGTCTTCAAAAGTGAGTGATCTGAATCATTCATATAACCAATTCATACAAAAAACACTGATTAATTTAGGAAGGAAACAGTCACTGAATCATTAATCAATGAAGATACGTTCAGGAATGTAAACAAGTGACTGTCTTTTTGGTTGAGTTACTGAATCATTCATGCAACTGATTTGTTCAAAAACAACAGGAACAAAACTCCACTTCTGTGGGTCGCAGTTCTGCTGTTTTTGTTGGCAGAACAAAAACAGACAAAGTAACTGGCAATATTGTGTCTAAAATCATAGGTTTCTCAATATTAGATAGATAGATTGATAGATAGATAGATAGATAGATAGATAGATAGATAGATAGATAGATAGATAGATAGATAGATAGATAGATAGATAGATAGATAGATAGATAGATAGATAGATAGATAGATAGATAGATAGATAGATAGATAGATAGATAGATGTTGGATGCTACATAATAACAAAACAGTATTGCCTTGTGCATATGGAATAGAAATAAATAGATTTGAATCTCTTTTGTTCAGGAGGAGGAGGCAGCCCAGTCTATGAGACATCAGTATAGCAGCCCACACATGGTTCAGGAGGTTGATGGTCTTGGATAATATTGTTCAGTTTAAATTCTTTATATAGGACTAGAATTCATAAATTATTAAATACATGACCAAATCATTCATTTTCAGCACTAGACAATACGATGTATATTTGGAATCAACCTGGGGCTCTATAAACAGCAATCCAGACAGACAGTACATGCCGAGTATCTGCCTCAGAAATTCCCCTCACAAATGCCTAGCATTATAAGGGAAAAGTGTCAGTCAAATCAAGCTGTCTGACTTAACAATGCAACCTCTAAAGGCTCTCTCCCATCCGACAGTCTGGTTCTCTGGGTTCTGAAGTATCCCAGAAAGACTTACACAAAAAGCTGTCGATTTCAAAGCCGAATTTAAAATCTGTTCACGGCGAAATTCTTCTTCATCATGAGATTTGAACTGATGTTTACTTTGGCCTTTTCCTCTATGTTTTGCATGTGTAAAAAGGCAGCAGTGAATTCGCTAAAGAGTTGCACTACTTGTGCAGCATTTCAATGAATAAAACGTATACACTAACTACTCACCATCCAGGTTACCCAGGACTATGGTCTACTGACTATGTATAGTCAGCTGTACGAATATAAACAAAATGAATACATCAGCACAAACGTTATGATGATGCAAAAAGTCGATACATCCAGTAAATAGGAATATAATCTTTCCCCTATTACAACAATTTCATTCAAATTTAACTTTTTTAACATTAAAATGCTTTCTCTTAGCCAAGTTCTATTACTATTAGTATGCCATTCATGGGTTTATCTCCCCCAAAAGTGTAAATATTGAGCGCCCGGGGTCTAAACATTAAGAGCGGTCCGCTCAGATCTGTCAATCTCTTTCCAGCTGGAGTTTAGGTTAACATTGTAATCTTGAAATGTGCTTTTTTTGAGTCATAATGACTGTTCGTGGTAATCAACAATATGCAACAAATGCTGTCGATTGAGCTTAACTTGTGAAATATTCTTTAAAGTATTTACATATTTCTCATTCATTTACAGGTTTCGTGTTAATGAAGTGTCCTTACACCATACATGGATAATCAGTAAAGAGAATGCATGGATGATAATGAACTGGTGCATATTTGGAGGATTGTCTAAGCTCAGTTCTCTCCCCTGTGAAGACAAGCAGAGTAAAGCAGCATAATCTCTTTGGCATTGCCCCACTGACAGTCTGGGTTGCATCAGCCAGTGTGAACTAGAATGAATGCACCAAGACTCAACCGACAGATTCATGCAAGAAGTCAACACACGTGGCTGCTGCTGTCAGTGAATAGCCTCGGAGGTGAAACGGTGCAAGAGCATGGTGTCTAGAGGAATATCCATAAGAACTAAGCAAATTAAACTGCCTGGGCCATTCACTATGATCAAATATTAAAGCTCTTTCATATTTGCCACTTAATGTGATTTATAAGGACACATCAAAGGATTGGCCCATTCTTACGAAAATTAAGTTGTCATAACGGTTTCTGTAGACGTCCACGTCATCGATCTCAGAGGGCAGAGGCTGTCAGCTGTAGATCCAGACTGTGATGATAATTAAAGTGTAACTGACAAAGATGATTAAAACATGAATGAAAATAGATCTGAGTTTGTGGCTTTGGAATACCGTATCGTGGTACCCGCTTATTTATTTATCTTTTTTATCTTTTTATTTATTTATTTCCAGGCACTGAGAGGTCCAACGATCAAGCCTTTATCTTTTGGAAAATAATGAATTTTTAAACATCATGACACATTATATCCAGGTGTGTATAATTCATTTTTCTTTTTGAAGCTTTGGACCTCTCTGTGACTGAACCTAAGGGAGGGCTTGTAAAAAGTCATTATCATCCATTGTTCTTCCACCAGTCAAAATAAATTAAATGATTACGGTTGCCAATTCAACGCATTAATTTGGAACAATTAATGATGTTCAATTAATTAATCACCCCTGCCCCATGTGTACATCTTGTAATAATTAATTTCTCTAAAATCAGAGCAAGTGAAGCTTGAAGTACCACCAAAATGTAAAGGAGTCAACACAACAGAAAATAATTAATGCAGAATGCAGGGGTCTTGAGACTTGATTTTCACAGCTGAACTAAATATATCTTGACACAGCATCTTAAAAACATATTCTCTGGGTTAAAAACAACCCAAGTTGGGTTAAAAATTGACAAACCCAGCGGTTGGGTTAAATGTTTGCCCAACATGCTGCTGGGTAGTTTTATTTAACTCAACTATTGTTTAAAAATTTCTGTATCGCTTGATTAAAATGAACCGAAAATATGTTGGAAGTTAACATGTATTAATATGTATAATAAATGTTCACCTTTTGATTATTATTGTTGCCTCTAGTAATTATGTATCTGATTTTTAATTTCCAACCTATTTGTGGTTCATTTTCAGCCAGCCATATAGTAATTTAAACAATAGTTGGGTTAAATAAAACTACCCAGCAAACATTTAACGCAACTGCAACCCAATCGCTGGGTTAAAACACCCCAATCACTGGGTTTGTCCATTTTCAACCCAACTTGGGTTGTTTTTAACCCAGCATTTTTTAGAGTGTAGAGGCAGTGGTCCATCACACTGAAAAAAAGTGACCAATTTAAAAAAAAAAAGTGCAGAAGGAATGCATGAACTCATCCTGTGTCATCTTGGAATGAACAATAAACTCGAATGCAAAATTGATTGCTGTGACTGATAGACCCAGCTAACAGGGAATGTTCTCAGAACTTTAGTTAACGTTGTGACAAGGTTCTAGTAACGTTAATAAAACATTTATTTTAAGTTATTTTTAAGCTATTTTAGTCTTTAACAATGTTCTCTAAAGGTTAGCACAAAATATTATTTATACATTGTTAATTGTTAACATTTTTAACTAAAACGTTTAGCTGGATGTTCGCCCTAACATTTAATAAATGTTACAACTTGTTTCAGAATGTTCAGAAAACATGAGAAAGTAACGTAACTCAAAAGTACTGTAACTGCAAAATGATAAAAAGAATGTTCCCTTAACGTTCGCATAACCAAGAAAAAAAACGTTTTTAAAACTTTTTTTTTTTTTTTTTAAATGGACGTTTTGAGAACATTGAGAAATAACACTTTTATAACTTAATGGGAATGTTAGCAAAACATTCTTATTTTTGTTAGCTGGGCAGTGATAATGAAATAAAGACCAACAGATTGACTCCAAAAAGCAACTTTTTATAATGTCTATTCAATTTTGTACTCATCTGCCCTAATAAAATAATGTCGTCTAATGGTAGTCTCCTGAAAGTTTGTCTAGGCAAACACTGATATATGCAATTAATTAGATTATTTACTCAGCACATCATGTAACTAATTTGATTACAATTTATCAACTGACCTAACCAGAAAAGGAGGCGATTCAAAGTAACAAAGAGAAACAAACTAAAATCATCTGTTATCACTCTTCAAATGTGGGAATACGTTCATTCAGTGTCTGAAAGTTTCTATAGATATCGGAGCGATAACTGAATGTGAAGTCTTAAAGCTCACAGTGCTGATTTACAGTACAAAGGGGCAGATCCAATCAGAGAGGAGGACACTGGGGCTTTAGAGCAGTCTCACGCCGTGCCACTATTCAGGTCATGGAGCCATTCCAAAAAAGACTTACCCCGGTTAAACTGTCTAGTGATCACATGCATGTCTGAGATCCACCATCAGTAGCTGGCCTGTCCCTGTGGGAGAAAAGGAGACAGAAAAGACATCAATTTGTGCAATGACTCTGCCTTAGACATCAACACAAAAATGCAAAATGTGACTTTCATTGTGCAAAGCCATTTACTAATCGTTTTAAACTGACAAAAGATAAATTAATGATAACAATAATCAAGCAGCCATGAAAATCCTAGCCTATTAGTGCTACCTCTCTTGACTTGCCTAAAAAGAAGCACGTGAGACAAATAATATTACGTAGCAGCTCTTTTCAGCGTTTTGACTTTTTTCTTGATGAGTGGTTTACCCATGGATAATTCCGCTATTTATATCCTGCAATACTTCATGCCTTTAGAAATTAATATTCACTGCTCAAAAGATGCAATGATATGCTATGCAAATAAGATGACACTAATGAGTTAGTGATTATTAACACTCCATTAATTCAGTATGTCTTTTTCTGTGAGCTCCATGCACATCCACCCAGAGTGCTAATGAATGTTCGGCATAGCAATGTAAAAGTTCCAACATAAAGACAATTAACCGTGGAATTGGAAAAACAGTCGAAAGGAAGATGGTCTGGGTTTTAGATTTTCGACAGGAATTACATTTGAACATATGAAAAAGTATGAGAAGCCTTAGTAATTATGGTAGCACTTTATTTTATTTTACAGCCCTGTTTCCCGAGTACATACTATGCACTTATTATAGTTATTGCAATAACTGGGTAATAACTAGATACTAACTCTGAACCTACACCTAAACCTAACCTTAACCCTTGTAGTTATAATAACAACAGTTGTGACGAGCAGGGCAGGCGAGAGCCGTGAGGGAACGGCGCGAGGCCGGTGACGCGAGTGATAATGAGCATCACCTGCGAGGCGCGCCGGCCTCGAGTCTCTCATGGAGGAGCTCCGGAGGCATAAAAGGAGGAGCGACGACAGTGAAGGACGAGAGAGGACCAGGCCTGGACTTTATTTTATGTTTTATTATGTTTGTGTGAGGTCTGCGAGGGTCTGCCGGCATTACTTTCGTTTTGTTCTTTGTTTATTTTGGTATTAAAGTTTTGTTGAATGTTCGCCGGTTCCCGCCTCCTTCTTCCCGTATATACGAACTGTGTTACATTGGTGCCGAAACCCGGGAGGAAGGAGGGACATGCTGTCGGAGAGCCCTCGCTGCTGAGGGGGATCACGGTGCTGCGGAGTTCGGGCAGCGCGGGAGTGAAGACCGCGAGAGGCTGCCCGAGGCGGTGGTACTGGAGCCTTGTGAAAGGTGGGACGGAGACCCGGATACCGTGATCCTGGGACGAGGTGGGGTGGCTGCCGTCCAGGAGGGAGCGGAGGAGTTGCTGCCGTCCGCCGTGGGCCGGAGCCTGCTGCCGTCCGCCATGAAGGGGAGGAGCAGGGGACAGGGGACTCGCTGCCGGCTGCCCTCAACCGGAGGAGCCATCGCCGGCTGCCAGGAGGTGGTCGAGGATCGGACCGTCCACTGAGCGTCCAGTGCCACCGCATGGCACAGCGAGGAAGAGCCTCTCGGCTGGCTGAGGACCAAGCGGCAGTGTGTCTGGGAACCGGACCCAGAATTTTTTTTTTTCTCTTTTTCCTCTCTCCCCTCTCTCGTCCTGTCGCTCCCCTTGCTTCCGTCTCCTTTCTCTCGTCTCGTCTGTCCTTACCCCCAGGTGCCTCGGCCGCCGAGACAGGCCCCGGGGGGGAGTAGAGTACCCCCCGGCCTGCGAGGGGCGATGGAGGTATGTGGCGACCAGGGCGGGTGAGAGCCGTGAGGGAACGGCGCAAGGCCGGTGACACAAGTGATAACGAGCATCACCTGGGAGGCGCACCGGCCTTGAGTCTCTCACGGAGGAGCTCCGGGAGCATAAAAGGAGGATCGACGTCAGTGAAGGACTCCTTCTACCCATTTACGAACTGTGTTACAACAGTACTTTCTTAGGTAAGTACACTGTAAGTACACATAAGTGCGCATACTGTAAAATAAAGAGCAACCATTATTGTTAACTAAAACTAAAACGAATCAAAATTTTCGGTAAAGCTGAATTAAAATGAAATATAAATATTAGATGAAAATCAGCATGAAACGGAAGTTGTGATAGTCTTTTCTTCCCTATTGTGATGTACATCCAAGTGAAATGAAGAAAACATGTAGTGTGTGACTTGATTTTGTCCATGGGGAATTGATTGGATGGTTGCGGTTTGCTATTGCCATGATGTCATGTGAGTGACAGGTTGTCCCTCCCTTGTGCCAGCTCCACAGAAATAATAAAACAACTAAATCTAATATAAAAAAAAAGAAAGAAGCACAATAAAATTACTAAAACTTAAAATAAAATTAAAATTAAAACTGAAAAAAATTTTAATTATAAATAATGCTAACATTACTGTATTCGACGTACAATACAAAAAATACACTACAAATACAATATACTGTAAATAATCTGATTAACATGTGATTTCCTACTACGGAATAGGCTACAACACTACTGATGTGCAAAGTAAACAAGGACGATAGCGTGTACCTGAGGATTAATAGAGTTACTCTACGAATGTTTTTTGAGCAGTCTGACAGCTGTTTTTAATGGGAATGTTTCGCCTGTTAGTAGTCGCAGGCATCTGCCAGAGGGGAGCAGCTGAAACCAGTTATGTTCTGGGTCAGATGGGTCTTTTTAGTATGTGTGGCAATGTGTACAGGGATTCAGCTGAGGGGAGGTCTGTACCTGTGACCTTTGAGGCTTTAGTGACAATGTGTTCATTCTTTTTTTTGTTGTTTTTGTTTATGTTGTTAGAGAGTCAGCAATGGCTTACCACTCACTGATGGACAATGTCAGAACCCTTTACACAATAGCAGAGTAAAATCATACTAGAAGGTGCTGACTGACTCCATCTGAGGATGTCTTTGATGTGCCTTTCTGAGGTGGTTGAGTTGGCATTTTTAAACGCTGTAAATATGAGGGCAGCAATTGTAATTTGCATTACACAGTATTCACCCTGTTGTACTTAGAGGACTTCAACCAGTGCTTTGATTCAGGATAACAATACGAAAATAATACTCAGTGTTATGTAAGTCTGAATGACATAATGAGACAACAAATGAAGATACATAGATATCTTGTTGAACCTTTGTGGAAAAGAAGTGCACTTAATTGTATTGAATGTACACTTAGTGTACTTCAAATTTAATAAAGTTTCAATAGAAATTACATTTAAGTATACTTTAGTTTATATAATTCAAAGACTAATTATGAGGAGATTATGAAATGACAAAGATCATGTCTTAATTGGATCAAATGAATATATATATATATACTGGGCCGCATTAATGCACGGGCTTACCTGGGCTTAAGCCCAGGGCCCCGGGCTGAGGGAGGGCCCCGGTGATGCCGGAAAAAATATAACCGCATTTTATAATATGATGACTATCCCTTTAACATCGCTTTGATTTGAATACATGTGCTGTTCTGCGCGTGAAGTTCATTACGACGCGCCGCGTCTAGCAGCAAGCAACTAAGGCTGCGTTCCACTCCAGTTTTAGACACGCACTCGCAAACTTCCCTACACACTTCCCCTCAGGGGAATCCCTGCCGCCATTTTGAAGTGCGTTCCACTTCGTGAAGTGGACGAGGGAAGTTTACATGGACAGACCCTCGCTCCTCGATTTTAACCGAGGGAGCGAGTCTACTTCACATGTACACTTCAGGCAGCTCCATAACCCACAATGCAACACGATTATGACGTCACCGCATATCGCGTTTAATTTACCCTACCACAAACAATTCTATGATATATTAATTATTTTTTTAAACATTTAAAACACACATATATACATATAGAATGCTGTATTAAACAATTTTGTAAGAGGAAAAAATAAATAATAAATCAGCTCCATTGCGGATTCCAAGTGATCAAGGGCTTAGGACGTTCCAGTTCAGCCCATTGCAAAGGTTCCGCCAGAATTGAGCACTCGTGCAACGTAAGCAATGACGTACATCCGAGTCAACGAGACCGAGGGAAGTTAGCGAGGGAAGGGCATTTAAAAACCGAACTGGAACGCAGCCTAACTATCAGTATCTGGACAACGCGGACAGACCCAGTGGCGCTGCTTGTGTGCGTAGCCTACACAACGCGTTTTTGCTTTGAAAAACGCGAGACGCGGGCAGAGGAATGGGGGAAACCGCAAGGTCTCGAGACGCTTTTTAAAACTTTTTTTTTTTTAACTTGGCTGAACTGATTCATGGCTTTAGAACGCCATGTCATGCATCAAGACGCGAGCGCAACGGTTCTGCACGTCCTTCTAGCGCATGTTTACATAGAAAAACAAAGAAAAATAGCGCAGAAAGCGCGTTCTGTGTGAACAGCCCCAAAGAAGACAATGTGTTCGAATTTTAAAGACGTGGCGCGGCGCTACGCTTCTCGACCGATGTGCGACCCTTCACTCACTGAACCCTGCAGTCGTCAGTAGTCCAATAAAAACACAAATCATGCAAAAATACAGTTTCTGAAAACGTTCAATGAGGTAAAATGTTGAAATGTTGAAATTAACAATGAACAATACTTTTATTAACCTTACAGATGGAATCTTATTATAAAGTCTTACCATTTCATATAAATCCATGAAAACATAAATCCATAAAACAGTCATGCTTAAAGATGACCATCTTTAAATAGCCTATCTACACAAAGGCCATAGCATTGACATTAGACACATATTGTAGCCTATGTACATTATTTGCTTCCATTTTAGAACACTGATTATTATTTAAATAAGTATTTGTATTGTATTACAGTGATGATAAAAGATAACTGAAATCGAATGCATTTCTGATTTGTTTATATATGTCTGCTGCATGTTTGCTTTCTCATGACACTAGTTTTAATTATGCAACTTTGCTGCATAACGAATCGATAAAAGCGACCAGCTGGATATAAACTAATGCACTAATGGTACTAATGGTAACAATCATTACATTAAACATTTGGGTCGAACTTGCGTGTTTTTGTCACATTGTTTTAAAAATCAAAGTGCAGGATAAAAAAGTAATTTTTGCCTTAAAGAATTAATTGATTCTGAACTGCCGAAATGAGTCTTCAGCAATTCCAGTCTCACTTTCTATTACAAACCTACATAACAATGTAAAAATTTGCGTAATGGCAGCCGGTTGCTCGCGAACAACATCTATTTTGACCCGCCTTCAAAAAGCTGAGACTGGAAGACTGAGGTTCTCTGTGGTTTCAGGCTTTGGAGGGATGCATGTGTATGCAAAGACTACAAAATCGTATCATTTGACAAACTGTAAAATATAACAAAGTTGAGAGAGCCCTCTGCTATGAACAATAAAATGCTAATCAAAATCATTCTATAGATACATGGTATTGTGAAAGCTACATCTGATGACAATAAAATATTTCTGTAGGCCTGTGCCTTCCCTGTGTCAGTATCAAATATAAGAGTGATGCTACCATTAAAGGACAGAATATAAATACAAAATACAGCGCTCGACATTAAGCCTGGTTTTGTGCTTGTCCTTTGGACAACTAAATTGGTCATTTACTTGTCAGAGTAAAAAAAGTAGCTTGTCTGGAAAAAATAAAAAAAAATTATTATTATTCAAATCTTTTATCTTTTATTTCATATTCTTACATTTGATAAATTAAAATAGTAAGACACTATAGGGCTGTTACCAAATTAAATAATTTACACTGAAAAAGTACAACTGCGTTCAATAATGTTATGAGATTCTTTATATATTTATAAACAAATAGCCTAAGAAATGCTGGTGGGAAATGTATACTTTTAAACATGAAATTAAACCGCCAGTAGATGGCGGCAAGTGACCGTCTTAATGAGTGAGCCACTGAGTCATTTATTCAAACGATTCACTCTGAATCAAGAATGAAGCAGTTGTTTATGAATGGGCGATTGAATCTTCACTCAACCGATTCGTTCAAAACGCTGAATCATTCAAAACGGCTGAGCGCAGCTGCGAGATGGGCTGTTTCTGCTTTGTTTGGAACTATTTTCGCTGCTACAATAGAACAAAAACAGGCATATTGCATCTAAAACGTAAGTGATTGATATTAACTACTTGTTTATTGAACTGTTGTATGAAATTAGTGTCAATTTCAATCGAGGTGATATTCAGGAATTCAGCACTTTCGGTCGTGTTATGCTTAACTTTATCATATGTCGTAAATAGCAAGCTAAACCCCATTGAATTTTTAATGCAACATTATAACTGAGTTTCTTTGTGTGAACAGAGCTCATTTGTTTTGAATTCTCCTCAAGAGGTTACGTGATCCTCAACAGCGCAATATCACCGCCAGTACATCCACTATCAGTCGCCACTTAAGCTAGATTAATCATTCTCGCGTTTTGGTTGTTATTGACATTTTAATCAAGCTACTTATCTGGTCAGGCAAGTAAAATTCTCTTTCACTTCAAAAATCCGAGCCCTCGTAAGCCTATGTGCCGGCGCTCAGCCCCGGACGGCCCGGCCCAATTTAACCCCTGAATATAGGTAATAGTGCTGGTGGATGAAGGGCCCCCTCAAGAGGTAAAGCCCAGGGGCCTCTTGTAGTCTTAATGCGGCCCTGTATATATATATATATATATATATATATATATATATATATATACACACGTACATGCAGTTATGTGTCCAAAAACATTATATTCAATTTGCTCTAAAGTATATTCATTTGAAGTATATTATTTTTTCCATAATAAGTATACTCTTTTGAAAAGTAAAGTGTCCATATTTTTCACGAAAGAATGACCACATTTAACCAAATATAATTTATAACCAATTTTTTTTAAAAACATTTTAAAAAATGCAGTTTTTTACCATTTCCCGCTAACAGTCCATTAATTAGCATTACAAATTATGTTTGTTTTCCTTTTTATTAGCTGACTTTTACTTACATTCCCTAGCACTTCAGAAATTCATATTTGCCAAGCAGTACTGAAACTGTTAGAAATTAACTTCTTATTGAATTTTTAAAGGTTTAGCAATCATCACTTCTATTATACTTGTAAATGCCTGAAAACATATAGTCATTTTGAAGCACTTCTGTATTTGTATGTCTCTTACACCTATGATCAGCATTTGCTTATATCAAGCCTGCTACTGTAGCATTCACACAAGTCTCCTCTGAAAAGAGATCTTAAAGGGTTAGTTCACCCAAAAATGAAAATAATGTCATTTATTACTCACGCTCATGCCGTTTCACACCTGTAACACCTTCGTTCATCTTCAGAACACAAATTAATATATTTTTGTTGAAATCCGATGGCTCAGTGAGGCCTCCATAGGGAGCAATGACACTTCCTCTCTCAAGATCCATAAAGGTACTAAAAACATATTTAAATCAGTTCATGTGAGTACAGTGGTTCAATATTAATATTATAAAGCGACGAGAATAGTTTTGGTGCGCTAAAAATAAACAAAATAACGACTTACATAGCGATGGCCGATTTACGGGTGTGGAACGGCATGAAGGTAAGTAATAAATGACAGAATTTTCATTTTTGGGTGAACTAACCCTTTAACAGTACCAAACAGTACCAATTTGAACCCAAAGAAGAAAAAAAGTTTCCCATGGATATCTCATGCACTGCAACTGTCAATAAAGCAGTGTTGATGTGGTATAATTAGCTGGTCAGGGTGTCATTTGCATTCCCTTGAAAGAGGTCTCAGGCAGATGTCATTCAGCAAAAGCCTGTGAAACCCCAAAAGCAGCGGAACCCAGAGCTCCGCAGAGACGAGGTTCATGGATTTGGGTGCTATTCTTTTAGTTACTCATCATAATGACTCCATTTAGCTGGTCAATGACCCATTTAATGGCACAGAGCAGGCTTTGGAAGCTCTGCGTCCTTGGCAGGGCAGATTTTGCAGCTGCCCTGGCGTATGCTACCTTTAACCCAAACTTTAGCCCAAAGCCATTCCTTATATGCAAGGACCAAGAGCAGCTCCAAATGAGACTTCTGAACCTGTAACACAGCTATGTGAGCAAAACTGTATGAAATATAATGTGTGGTTTAATTAATTAATGGCCATTTTTTATTTTACATTTCCTTAAATGTGTAATATAGCTGTTTGTGCATCTGAAAAGTCACAAAGTCCACAGCAAAGGGAGTTAATCCTCCAACAGAAAACGCTTTCCTGAAACACCTCGTTTGGAGTCCTGCCATTATTTCCGTGACTTCGCTACAACACCATGTTAAACATTTGCATAATTCCCGCCTACTGGCCACCCTCAAACAACAGTTGGGTAAGTGATTTAGCTATGTCTAGTAGACACTGTTTTTTTTTTTATTTTTATTTTTTTATTGCATTGACTTTCAATACCGACACCATAGTTACAATAGATATAATGCTGTTTACAACTGCTCATGAGGCCTCGGTACCTGAAAACTAATTATGTTGAGTCATGTTACATTTCTGTCATACACTCATGCCTAGTTCAGACTACACGTCTTTAAACGTCGGCCGATCGCTGTGCTGTTCAGACTACATGACTTGCTATCTGTAATCTGGAGTCTTGAAGTCACTGTGGTGTTCACACTACGTGACACTATGTAAATGATCCGTAACAGGGAGTCACAGACTACACAAGCTGACAACAACTCTGTCACCCAACGACTCTATCTGGTCCCCAAACCAAAAACACAAAGACGCAAAACAATGCGCAAAACAGGAGCTGTTTATTTGAAAATGGACGATGAGAAGAAATTAGCCCCGTAAGCTGAAAAAAAAAACATAGAAAAGGAAAAAACAAAGAATGGATCAGCACACACGGGCAGCAGGGATTGTCTGTGCTACAGAGAGAGTTCAAAGTGAGTAAAACACATTTCTTGTGTCCACACTTGTCTTGAAGCCATTTTGCTGCTGCTGTTTTTCTTCTGGTGACCTCAACCCATGCCTTGCTCTCCTTGTTAACCAATCACAACACTCTGTGCTTTTTGGAAAGGCAAGTTTTAAAGAGACTGAAACTAAAACAGGAGCATTTCAGGCAGAGGGTGAAAAGAAGGGCTGCAGTAATGCATAGTATGAGACAAATAATGTTTTTTTGTTTGTTTGTTTGTTTGTTTTTGTAAACCAGTGGTTCTTAAAGGAGTAGTTCACTTCTTAATGAAAATTTCCTGATAATTTACTCACCCCCATGTCATCCAAGATGTTAATGTCCATTTTCTTTCTTCAGTCGAAAAGAAATTAAAGGGATAGTTCACCCAAAAATGAAAATTTGATGTTTATCTGCTTACCCCCAGGGCATCCAAGATGTAGGTGACTTTGTTTCTTCAGTAGAACACAAATGATGATTTTTAACTCCAACCGTTGCAGTCTGTCAGTCAAATAATGCGAGTGAATGTAAGAGTCAACAGTTTATAAGAGTCAAAAAACATGCACAGACAAGTCCAAATTAAACTCTGCGGCTCGTGACGACACATTGATGTCCTAAGACACGAAACGATCGGTTTGTGCGAGAAAACGAACATTATTTATATCATTTTTTACCTCTAATACACCACTATGTCCAACTGCGTTCAGCACTCGCTTAGTGAGGTCTGATCGCGCTCTGACAACGGCAGTGATGTCTCGCGCATATACTTCATTGAGTGTCAGACATCACTTCTGCTGTCAGAGCGCGATCAGACCTCACTAAGCGAGTGCTGAACGCAGTTGGACATAGTGGCGTATTAGAGGTAAAAAATTATATAAATAATGTTCGGTTTCTCGCACAAACCAATCGTTTCGTGTCTTAGGACATCAATGTGTCGTCACGAGCCGCAGGGTTTAATATGGACTTGTCTATGAATATTTTTTGACTCTTATAAATTGTGTTACCATTGACTCGCATTATACCACTGACAGACAGCAACGGTTGGAGTTAAAAATCATCATTTGTGTTCTACTGAAGAAACAAAGTCACCTACATCTTGGATGCCCTGGGGGTAAGCAGATAAACATCAAATTTTCATTTTTGGGTGAACTATCCCTTTAAGGTTTCTGAGGAAAACATTCCAGGATATATATATATATATATATATATATATATATATATATATATATATATATATATATATACTTTTTAATCACAAAGGCTCATCTTGCACTAGCTCTGCGATGCGCAATGCATTACATTGAAAGGTAACGTGTGACATACCGCAGAAGTACCGCAGTAGGACAAAAAACTAAAATCTAATTTTCTCCTCCAACTTCAAAATCGTCCGATATCGTAGTTTTACCTATTTTCTTGAAAAGGGCATTTAGCTTAATCTTTGCACGCTTGCTTTGTAAACACTGGATCGGTACTTGCGCCTACATCATGCATGACCTTTGTAACGTGATTACGTCATGTGTGCGGATCACAGAGCTAGTGCAAGACGAGCATTTGTGGTTAAAAAGTATATTGCTACGGACTCAGTCACGTTCTGTTTGTTGTTATGTCACATGATCTCCTTTGTTCTGTTTTCCCGCCATCATTAGTCACCATGGACACTAACTCAATTGTCACAGCTGTTTGTCATCTTGGTTAGTTACTCTATGTATTTAAGTTCCTGTTTGCCCTATGTTCATTGTCCAGTCTTGTTTTCCGTGAGTTGTGTTGTGTTCATTCCTGTACCTGTTGGATTTATCAAGTAAAGACTTATCTTATCTCCTATTTCCTTTGTCGTGTGTTTCCTGCGCAAGCAACCTGTAACATATATACATTTTTGTTTTGTTTTTTTAGAAAATGACCAACCATTTCACTAGATAAGACCCTATTCTATCTGGGAACACGTAGAGCCCTTTCAAGCTGCCTTAATTTCCTTAATTTCTTTTTGGCTGAAGAAAGAAAGACATGAACATCTTTGATGACATGAGGGTCGTGGAGTACCACCAGCCCTGCACATTTTGTATGTCTCCCTCATCTTTCACACCTGATTCAACTCATGAGCTCATTAGTAGAGACTGCAAGACCTGAAATGGTTGTGTCAGATATAGGGAGATATACAAAACACTGATGTAAATGTATTCTAGCAGTCCCCAAAAATAAAATTACGAACTTATGACCATAATATATACCAAAAAAAAACAACAACAAAAAAACAAACAAAAGCCACTCATTTCGCATCTTAAATGCTCGCCTCATGTGCACAGTTGTGAGAAGACCCTGGCCTATACAGTATGTGATGCAAGCATGACAAGGAGAGCCATGGATGGGCCAGTGCCCACAGGAGATCAGACCCCATATGGTCCTGAGGAGCATATCACCGGCACACTAACCATGAGCGTCGCAGCGGCTCGTGCATCCTACTGCCGCTCAGCTCTGATTGATAGACTCTGCTCAGCTGCTGACAAGTGAAGGAGGCTACACATGGGTATGTGGGCAAAAATAGCCCTGCCATGGTCCACTTTCGATTTGCCGCAGCTGTTTCAGATAAAAAAACAACAACAACCTGGCCATTGCACATCTTTCGAGACCTGGGTCTTTTGAAATGCAAAACGGGAGCACCCTCGGGTTAAATATTTGAACTGATCTCCTTCATTAGGAGAGTAAGGATGTGTTTACTGCAGACAACGGCCATTGATTTCATTCATCAATACTGTTAATAGAAATGTTCATTATAATGGTACCTTATCTATGCAAATTCCACTTCTTGTCCCACAAAGATACAGAGCTAAATGATTTATGTTTCTTTACATTTATGACATTTATAACATTTAGTACTGATGTCAGCTGTGTACAGAAACCTCTTAAAGGGATTTTCCCTGGTGCATAAGCATTACTCATAGACTTCTGGATGATTTGAATATAATCTCATTATCCTCGCATTCCTGGTGCTCCTGACCTTTGGAGCCGTTCTTAAGGTCTGGAACTCCCTGGGTAGATGCAGAATTTTATGTTAAGAAACTGTACTGGTCCAATGCACAATTGCCCTCTTTAGCACTTGCTCTCTGTTTCAGAGCAGTCTTGGGTTAAAAGATACATTTCTCCCCTCGCTTAACAGTCATTTAAACTCCTCACAGGCACAAACAGGGCCTTGTTTCAAGGTAAAAAAGAGCATTTGACTAAAGAAGAATGGAGCACATTAGGAATGAAAGCAGAAAAAGAGAGCGAAAAAATATGAAGGACATTTGTTTGGAGCGAACTGACAAAGCCTTTTTATTGTCACTGTGTGTCAGTGTATTTGTTCCAAAAGAAGCCAGGCAAACCCAAACAACAGAGAGGAAATACACTGTCAGCTGGGCTTTATTGACTTCACTGCTCATACCAGTGATGGTGAACTCTGCATGTGGTTATTATGAAATATAGAGACCGTCTGTTTGCATGTGCAAAAGCAAAATATTTGAAAAAATGGGGAAAGATATTAATTATCTTACTCTTAGTACAACTCAGTAAGCACTAGCAAAATAATGCTTTTCTGTAAAGGCAAAAAAAAAAAAAAAAAATGGATGGATGGTGCAAGGATGTAGAAATGGTACATATGGTTTATTTGATTATTCTAGTGCAGATCATTTTATCTACAGAGATATTTGTGCTTCTTTCATTTACTTAAACATTGTTATTATGCAGTTTTCTGGAATATTTGATTCTTACTGGTCAATCACATCATTCTGCTGTCAAATATTTTTTGTCTATTGACTTTTGACCTTTACATGGCAACATGGAACAACTAACTGGCTTATGTTGCGTTCACATTGGCACTGTTGGTCAGTGCGGCAAATTCACTTTAGCAACTTGAACAGAAGTGAAATCTGCTTGGAAAAACGTTTTAATCCTCATGCAAAACTCCCAATTGTGCATATTCCTGTTGGAACAACTGGATTTTGCTGAGTAACGGTAAATGTGACCGCACCTTTAGTGCAACTTAGCGGTCATTTGCATTCTACTGCACTGCGTTTACATCATTTTTCTTTGTAAAACGTGGATATTAGGGGTGTGACGAGACAGGTATTTCACCAGACGAGACGAGACATGAGATTGAGTTCACAAGACAAGATTTTTACACACTATTTTTAAGAAATCCTCAATGGTGAAATACATGACTAGAAAAATATTCTGCAGGTGTATTTGAAATGTTTTAACTAATTGTAATTAATGTCATTTCAGTTCTACTTTCTGAGTATGAATTATCATATGCAGTAAAAGACAACAATTCTCAAGCACTGTAAAAGGTTTTGCCACTAACTCAACTGACTGACTTCTCTCCTGTATGATTTCAGTCTCTTCAGACCTTACTGTACATGATTGATGAGCTTCTACAACTTTTGACCTCCTAACTGAACTCCTTTCCACAAACTGATCATAGAAATAAAAACAGTATAAATAAAAATGGTAACACTTTACAATAAGGTTTCATTTATAAACATTAATGTATTAATACCCAACATCAACTAACAATGAGCAATATATTTGCTATGGTATTTATTAATCTTTATTTAATCTTAATAAAAATAGTCATTCATTGTTAGTTCATGATAGTTCACAGTGCATTAACTAATGTTAACAAATGAAACCTTACTGTTTGTGCTTAATAAGATTAAGAGAAAACTGTTATTCATTTTTATGGTAACACTTTACAGTAAGTGCAACCATAATCGCACTCTCTCAATATTCAAAGTGCAAATAAGACCAAATTTTTCTTTGATACAGAGCTAAGAGATGGTTACAACTACACTGCCCAGCCTAAAATAGCTTTCATATTGAGAGATATCTGTATTCATCAGGGAGCCGCTTTCAAAATGCGGAGTATTGAAATCGCGTTTGAATGCGCGCTCGCGCTTACTTTCACTTTCACGATCGCGCGTAACTCTGTGAATATGGAGCGGCGGCGACCGTTATCCAACTGAATTAAATGTTTTTAATTTAAATACAAAGCAAAAGGACAGTGGAGGTGTAATGTAAACGAAGCGGAGGCATATTCTTTCCTGATCATCCTAACTCTCTGTCATGGCAACATCACAAGACTATGGAGACATCGCCTCGATGAGAAATCTTGTCACATTTTAGTCTCGCGAGATCTTGTGACACGAGATCTTGTCACACCACTAGTGGATAAATCTTTTTTTTTTAGCATCTTGTGCATGACAGGGTCTTCTAAAAAAAAGCTAGGTAGTTAAAAGCAGCTCAATTTATAAATATGTCTTGAGATCTTGCATATTTCTTATTTTAGTACCCTGTGTCTCGCATTTTTAAATACAAAAACATGTTCAGTGTGAATTGTTAATGAAGAGTAAATATAACTGCACACTACCTTAAGCACATTTTATTGCTACCAACGTTTTGGAAAAACACGTAGTCTTTGTCAAGGTATGAATTGTTAAAAGCTTAAGAGAGAAAGAGCACAGTAAAAATAAATAAATAAATAAATAAATTAGAAACTGAAATTAAAGCATGTTAGACTGTAGCTAACAAGTCTATCCACAGTATTTTTCAATATGGAAATAAGATATATTCCATATTCCTGTGAATGTGGGAGACTTGTTCATTAGCTGTTACAGAGAAATAACTAGAAGTAAACAGTAAAACTATTTGTGCTACAAACCAATGTTTATGATTAAGATTCTAAATTAAAATGATATGATAATAAATACCAGTTTGCAATAGCAAGCAGCATAACAGCAGAAGCCTTGCACATTCAACTTAGAAATAGCTGTGAACACTGTTATGTTAAAAATAAGGTAGATAGAAAAGTAACTTGGACTACAGATTACTAATAGTTTATAAATTTGTTGCTAGGCAGATTGCCTTTTTAAGTTGGAATGAACTTTTTTTTCCTAATTGAAACTCTAAGTTATTTACAAGTAAAATAAAATATAACAATGAAATTTCAACTACTGTCAATATTTCATGTCCATGCATTTATTTATTTTGTAAGTACTTCAGTAACAAGAGGGATAAATGTAGGCCTACATTCAGTCAGTTATTGTTGTAAAATAACCCCCTCAGCTAGAATTATTCCTTATTTCATCAACAAGCTCTTAATTTTAGTTTTAGTTTTTGTAAATAGTGAGTATTCCAAAAAATAATAAAATAAATAAATATAATACAACACAAATAAAAAAGGACCAGCAACAACATTAGCTTAATAAGGGTGAAAAAAGAGACCAAATCCTTAACCGCAAGAACCAAGAGCAGAGAGAATAAGAAGGTTGAGTCTTTGAAGCCGCACAGCGTGTGCAAGTGTCAGAGGATGACGGGAGGGGGTTTGAATGAAAGGATGCCGTTGGCGTTGGACTGATGGGGCTTCCTCTAGTGGCTGCCCCTAATGCTGATTTTCAGGTTATTTTAAGACGGAAAAGTCACGCGGCTCATCTCTTGAGCATTTCTGAGAATCCCTTTAATGCTCCACGGTGGTACTGTACCTACTGATGCACAAGCCTGCGTTTGACTGTGGCTGCTTTGACATATGGTTTAAGCCAACCTCCACGCTGCTGATCTGCAGGGAGAATGCCACAGTAAGAGAGGCTAAAAGAAGCAATTTGTATATGACAGTGATCGAGTATCACAGGAAATATTTTGACCACATAATAAATGTGAATTTAATTGGAAAAGAGAAAAAAGGCATTGTGATATTGTGTTGTCACTCAGGGAGATATCAATCCCACACTTGTGGGATCAAACGCACAAAAGCCATCAAGAGAATTATAATAAAAGACGGTGTGATTACATTGCACACTTCCTCATGTTGTGGACTGGCAGCAGTAGGAGACGGAGAAGAAGAAAACAGAGACCTCTGTAAACGTGATTTTACATCTGAGTGACTCTGTCTCTGTTAGGCCTGGAGGAAGAAAAGCAAAAGCCACACTGTTGATTTCCCAATAGTGAGATGAGGAGAGAGTAAAGCTTGAACTGTTGGACCCACAAAAACACTCAGACCAAAAATAAAAGCATAAAATCTGCCATTTGCTACGGAACTGCCTTTCTGAATTGATTTTTACCAGAGAGGGGCTGATGGATGTCTTTATGTACCCTCAGTTTTGGCACAAAAACAACACAAGTTCAGACAGGGCAACATCTACTAGGGCGTTTTCTCATAGGGATTTTCACCATAACACTAAATTGATGACTATTATACACAAGAATGATCAATTATAGTATCAGACGATCTGAATATTTTGACAAAGGACGTCAAGTTTATTATTATTATTATTATGTTATTCCCATATTACAGCATTCTGTACAAAATCTAATCAAAGTCTAATACTGTACAAAGATGTTAAAAAAATTCTTTGTACAGAAAAAACAGCCCTAAATTAAAAGGCTTTTTTTCTGTGGAGATTACTTGAGGCCCAGCAAACATGTAGACTGCATTTAATTCCCCACTTATGGTATGAAATGAATATTGTGATAAATATCGATATTGAATGATACTGAAAAAAAAAAATATTGTGATCACTTTTTTTGGCAATATCACCCTCAGCTCTATATTGTAGTCAAATCTATTTCAGATAAACCTTCCCCTAAACAGTGCTTAAAACAAAACAAACCATGACTGGTGACTTTACATTTCACTCACAAACTCTTCCTGTCTCAGGCTGCATTTACACTGGCACAAAAAATAAGATTTTTTTACTTTCATCTGACACAGATCGGAATTTGTTGCACACGTGTAAACACAAAAATCCACACAAGATCATTTTTTTTTTTTTTTCGCATCCGGGTCATTGAGGAATACGATTTCTAAAAGTGTAAAAAAATAAAATAAATAAATAAATAATGGAGATATAATTAATTGTGAAGATTTATTGATTGTTAACAATGAGATTTTGTGGATTTTATAATAAGTTAACTGCTTTTTACGGAAGAAGATTAGGGCCAAGCAATAATAAAAAAATAAAACCATCTCGAGATTAAAGTTGTTAAATTTCGAGAAAAAAGTCGAGATAAAATGTTGAGAATAAACTCGTTAAATTATGAGAAATAAACTCATTACATTTCAAGAAAAAATTCAAGATAAAATGTTGAGAATAAACTCGCTAAATTACGAGAAAAAACTTCAAATTCGTTAAATTCTGAGAAAAATGTTGTTAAATTTCGAGAAAAAAGTCGAGATAAAATGTTGAGAATAAATTAGTTAAATTATGAGAAAAAAGTTGTTAAATTTCGAGAAAAAAGTCGAGATAAAATGTTGAGAATAAAGTCATTAAATTATGTGAAAAAAGTCGTTAAATTTCGAGAAAAAAGTCGAGATAAAATGTTGAGAATAAAGTCATTAAATTACGAGAAAAAAGACGTTAAATTACGAGAACAAATTCGTTAAATTACGAATTTGTTCTCATAATTTAACGACTTTTTTCTCGTAATTTAACAACTTTAATCTCGAGATGTTTTTTTTTATTTTTTATTATTGCTCTTCCGTAGCTTTTGTCATTGTTACAAGATGGACAAAATTTGTCACCAAAAAGTCATTCAGTTTAACCAAAATTTGGTTTTACCGAATAACACTTTAGTTTATACCGAAAGACAATATTTTCAAACAATGCTAACAGGCTGATATCTAGATAGCCAAAGGACAATCATTTTATATTTAGTACAAGTTTTTAAAATATTACAACATTTTCCGTGTTTTATATCGGTTGTACCAAATGACCTGATGTTTTGGGACATGCGTATGAGCAAGTGAAAACATGAATTTTCAAATAGTTAAGAGAGAGTTAGTTTTCTCTTTGGAAAAGAGATCTAGTTGCACTACCTTACATACTTTGGATGTCATGTCTTTGTTTTTTATTATTATTAAGGCCTTTGGACAAAAAAATGACCCGTCACGTCATTGACCCATCCGGTCTGAGCAACTTCCAAATGTGGTTTTAAATCAGATGCATATCCAATATTTGGACATCTTACCTGCGTCTAAACATGTATATCCAATTCCCCTCGGAATTCCAAGCCACCACAGGTCTGAGGTCTGGTTTTCGCGAGAGTAAGATCATTACATCATGCACTGGCTCAGAGTCATAATCATCCATCTGTACGAGTTTAGGAATTACTGTTGAAAATGAAACCTGACTACACACAGAAGTGGTCATATGTTCTAATAAGAGAGAGGAGGAATGTTTTAGCGTAGTGTAATCTGTCTCAAAATACCAATGATGTCTGACATCGTGCTCTGGATATTCTAATTGGCCTCTGAGGGCCGGACGGAGCATCAGCGTAATTGTGATGTATCATGCAGGATATACAGCCATATGCTGCAATGGATTTCCTCTCTTGTTATTTGTGGTTCATCAAATTCAAAATACGGAGGCAGACCTACAGTATTACTCACAGCAGATGTATACATTTGATTACTGAAAATGGCGTCTTACGGGGGGCTATTTTCCAGGTTGACTCACCAGGTTTTCGAAAATCCACAATGCTAATTGAGTCATCACAGCCCATAAAGAATACAGATGGCATTTGACCTATTCTGCCATTTCGATGCATTGCAGAAAATCTTGCAGAAAAGTTATTATAAATTGTATATAAAATACAAACATGATAAAAAGAAAACAAAAAAATAATAATCATGACTGCTCAGGGAGGAGCAAAAACATAAATCTGCTCTGGTAGTTTTCCTAAATGTAATATATACAACATAATTTCAAAGAGAAACAGGAACGTCTGAAGATTATTTCTGCTGTAAGAGACAAAATAGCCTGGAGTACACATGAGAATAAATGAAAAGAATGTTTATATCAACACCTGCACTAACTGCTTCTTTAAGTCAGCTTTTATTGTTTCATTTTGTTACCCAAAGCAATTTTCAAACAGTTTTTCCTTTTGTATTTCTTTTCTATTTTTAGATTTTCAGGTGTCATTAATCTGTGTTGCTCATTACTTTTTAGCTGCACTCCACAGTTTTTTTGTTTGTTTTTTCGGGAGGTGTCAGTGTTGGGAAAAGTTACTTTTAAAAGTAATGCATTGCAATATTGCGTTACTCACTAAAAATGTAACTAATTGTGTTAGTTACTTTTTATAGAAAGTAATGTGTTACATTACTGTTGCGTTACTTTTTCTCATCTGGGCTGGGATGTTTGTTTGTTTTTATATAAATGTAAAGGCTCTTTCACATCAAAAGTGAAATAAATAAGCCTCAGGCTAAAGGAAATGCAAATTTACGGAAGAGGTGTCAGTCAATACATGGGAAAACAAAGTAACTTGCATTACTTTTTTGAAAAAGTAACTCTTGTGTTGTAAATTTAAAAGTAATGCGTTACTTTAGTTACTTGAAAAAAGTAATCTGATTATGTAACTCACATTACTACATTACGTAATGCGTCGCGCCCAACATTGGGAGGTGTTTCCAACACATTTTGCCTTCCCATCATCTACATTAACTTCCAATATAAAACAATTTGTCATTTACATACACGTGAAACATCCATTTTGTCTTAAAGTTTGTCATTCCGTAAGGTATATATTCAGGATCTCCATTATGTAAAGTTAACGCCTCCACTTCAATATTACAAATGTCAAACTGAGCGCAAAACCACTTAAAAGATGTACACTTTTACAGCGTCTGCCCTATAAAAGCACATTACAGTTTTGCGATGGAAGCTTGAAGCTGAAGCATGGTGTTCTTTTGTCACAGCCACTTTAATGGAGCGCAAGACGTGCATGACTGTGTAAAGAAAGAGCAAGTGTTGTGTTATGAAATGCAGAGGAAGTATTTTTTTGTGGTTTTGTGGCGATCCCGAGGGAAATCGTTCATTTATCAGGCTGCTTTTATGGGGAAGATTTGCGTCGAAATTGTAATATATTCCAAAGGATGTCCTGAATTACAGCTTTGTGAAAATGAGATTAATGTACGACCCTCCTATTCTTGCTCTCAAGGATTATACAACGACAGAGCTCTTATAGAGCTAACTAAAGCGCTGTAATGACTTTTGTGCTTAATCTATGGAAGATATCTTGAGTGACACAGACAGTAATTAGTTATTATACGGAGTATGTAGGGTGGAAGGATGAACGGGTCCATTCATCAAAAGCGTTTCTTGGCTTTGGCTTCGGCTATGGCTGTGAGCATCTTCTTTTCAGTGCATATAGAGCTATGAAATGTTTTGAGTTCACGATAAATAAGTAATCTAGGATTGTTTTCTGGAGCATGGCAAAGTGAGACTGCTCGCTCATAGTTAATGTATAAAGAGATTCTTTCAGGACTGGAGGACGATTCACTTGACATGACTACAAGGACATTCAACTAGCTATGGGTGAATGCGTCCAAAGCATACTACCGTATGCCGCCGTGATCTTAAGAGAGTATACATCTGACAAAAAGGTAGTATATATCGGCTGTGAGGTTTTACCCTGAGGATTGATTAACCTTTGAGCTCAAAAACTTCAAAGGCGAGTTATTCAGAAACCAAAACCCCCTTATTAAACATTTCAAGTCATAATGAAACCAGCATATGCTTTGTATTTTCACAAATTCACTACTTTGATAAGACGATGCGCACTAAAAACAGACTCTCATAAAACCGAGGATTAAAAGATCAACAGTTTCCTAATAAATGTGTGAGCGTGCAGAGTTTGCTGCTATATCTATTTTTGGATCAAAACAACTCTTGATGTTCGGCTAGCTATTAATTAAACATGGACTTGTATCATATTTTTGTATTTATTGAGATACGTGGAAGATTAATTTCCTCCGTAGTCTTCCTTACGGTTCTGAAAGAGAGAAAGTGCAGCACTTTGGAGTCTAATCAGGAAATGGAAGACAAAAGTGGAACTAATTATCCCGAGTCCTCAAGGAGCCTGCTTTGCTCAGGGAGTTTGGGTTTCTCACAGCTCAAGTATCCAGGAACAATGAACTTACTACTGTAGTAGCCTCTTAGCCAAAAATAGTTGTTGTTGTTGTTGTTTTTTTAACTTGTTTGTATACATGAGCTACTGCTGCTGTTATCAGCATATGATTTTCTTATGTAAGGTCTAAAGTTAAGTTTAGCCACACCTTCCAGTAGTGGATGAAAATATAACATTGAAAATGAATTTTGCATTGTTTTCTTAAATTATTAAATAAGTTACATACACTGCTTTTTAAAGTTTTGGGTCAGTCCATTTCTGAAAGAAGTCTCTCATCCTCACATTGTATTTATTTGAAATGAAAGTAAAATAAGTACATAATAAGTTCTTTTTATCTGAATATATTTTAAAATGTATTTTATTTATGTCAAAGCTGAATTTTCAGCATCATTACTCCA
This sequence comes from Megalobrama amblycephala, assembly GCF_018812025.1. Taxonomy (NCBI): domain Eukaryota; kingdom Metazoa; phylum Chordata; class Actinopteri; order Cypriniformes; family Xenocyprididae; genus Megalobrama; species Megalobrama amblycephala. Next base: position 40,588,979 of record NC_063044.1, read on the forward strand.
GTCTTCAGTGTCACATGATCCTTCAGAAATCATTCTAATATGATGATTTGATGCTCAAGAAATATTTTTTTTTATTATTATTATCATTACTATCAATGTTGAAAACCGTTTTAATGCTTTTTATTTTTGTGGAAATCATGATACAGTTTTCTCAGGATTCTTTGATGAATAGAAAGTTTAATTTATTAACCAAAGTCAATTTTAACTGCATTTGGTGGTTGGCAAGTTTTCATTTTGGGCTCTGCTCTCATTTCAATGCATTATGTCATCTATATTCTGAAGCAATTCTCAGGGAAAAAAACACTGCATTTTCTGCACTCCTTCCTACATAAAGCTATCAGTCAACAGAGGCATCGCGCCTCAGCCTTTGACCGAGGACGAAGGGTCTGGAATCCTTAATGCGTCTGTTCGTGTTGCACGGCTCTGGATCAATCGCTGCGATAATCTCTGGCTGGGAATGAAATGAAGGCCTGTGGCGTGTCCAATCAGTTGCCGAGTCCTGCCAGGAATAGATGTGGGATAAGTATTGTCATCAGGGCCATTAGTGTGGCTGGACTCTAATTCAGCTGAGGTAATTCCACAGACAATGTGTAAGACCACTGGAGCTCTATTGAATAACACTGCACTGCTGAGTCCATCTTTTTACATGATAAGATCTGAACATCCCCACTTTCTCTAAATCTAGTGCACAATGCTCAACTTCGGAGAACAATAAAGTGTCTTTTAGCCAACCAGAATGAATTAGCGCTGACATTTCATAATATCAACTTCCGCACAAGATGATACTGAGCGGAGAAAATGCACATTTCAAACATTTTTCTTCACTCAGCTGACAAATGGAGCTTACCGCCATCAACAAAAGACTCTGTCGTGCCATTGATGAATTTACGATTAACACGGCAGTTCATCTTGTCAATCAAACGCAATTTATGAGGGTGTTTTCTGGAAGGGAGGGATTGTAAAACATGGAGGGTTCTAGCAAGCAGTACTATCTGTAAAAAGACAACACAAGAACATGAATGAAGGAATAGATCACCTACATTTTTAATTGTTTTATTTAAAATATCAATATTAATATAAAATAACATTAGCGTTAATTAATAATATAATTAACTATTATTAACTCTTTCCCCACCATTGACAATTTTCCAGCTTTCTGTGTTTTAACTGTTATATTGATCCCATCTGTTTTCATTGGCCTACTAGGTTTTATATTCCTGCCTATTATATTTTCTATTTGTGTTTTATTTCTTTTTTCTGGTTATTTTGTTATATTATGTTTTATGTGATCTTACTACTCTTATGATGCCGTTTCTCTTGTGAAGCACTTTGGTCAGTCTTGCGGCTGTTTTAAATGTGCTATATAAATAAAGTAAACTTGAAACTTGCATACGGTAGGGGGCGCTATTATGCAACTTCTGAAAGAGTAGAGAATCTCTGGATCAAAACACAGGCAAAAAAGAGCAGAAACAAGCAATAAAAGCATTGCATATGCACATTGTAGTCTTTGGGGGAAAAAAACTTGATTTTCTCAGATTTTTGTTCAAAACATTGCTTTTTTTTTAGTGTTGATAAAAAAGAATGCATGAAGCTAGAATTTATTATTATTAGGGCTGTCAAAATAACGCGTTCATTTTGATTAATTAATCGGAGAAAAAAATAATGCGTTAAAAAAAATAACGCAGATTAATCCATTCCGTATTGTCCTTTGAACCTGGAGCCGTTCTAGCCACCATTTGACTGTAAAATGAAGGAGGGAGATGACTGCTGCGCTGACGGACAGAACGAGCAGAGCTCCTCTCTCTGTCTTCAAAGTAAGCACCGTCTTTGCACTCTCCCTACCTCACAGATAATAATCTAAATCAACTGACACAATACTAAAAATTCGTAAGACTGAATCCATGTTTCACGAGGCGCATTCGGAGAATGTTTTTCCTGAATAACCGCTGGGTGTGAATAGTGCTCAAAAGAACGTCACCTCATCTTCTCTGACAGGCGCCCTGCACGTGCAGCTGACATAAACCACACTTTCAGTAAACAAAAAGAAAATCCTATCCAGTGGTGAAGTGTTTTCTGTGTTGACAAATCTTTTGCGATGTCCTAATAACAGTTGCGATTTGCACGCAACGCGTCAATGTCCGCTAATGTCCGATTCGCGACCTAATGACTCATTTGAACAGATTCATTTTAATGAATCATGACAACAACTGATCTGTCCACACGGTCTATAATGAATCATTTACTCGAACAACTCTGAAATGAGAACATAAGTGTGCTTACCCCATTTAGCAAGAGTGGTTGGTAAAATTAGCCTTAATAATCCACAATATTTTCAGGTTATTTAAATGACAATGTGTAGTAAATTAGGTCTACCTATAAAATCAGTTAATTTAGACTAGAGTGAGGTGAAACCAGAACAAAGCAAGTTGTTGTTAGCTAGGTGCATTCAATTGTATATGGTAGAAAATTATATTATTAGTTAATATAACTTCTAAATGCTACTTTTTAATACTTTTCAGGTTTAGCAAAAAAGCATCTTCTCTTACAAAGCTATAAAATCTTTTTTTTTTTTTTTTTTTTTTTGCAAAGAGCGCAAGAATTACAGTGAGAGTGACGGGTACTTTATTGTCAGTATCAGGCGCACAGATCACATGGGTAGGGCACTTTTTACTGTTTGTGTGGATGACCATGTCTGTCACCACCGAAGACCATTTTTGACCCAGGAAAAACCCTGCATTGATTCATTTGAATTGAAATATTTAATACTTATATATTGCACGCTCAGATATTCATACAACAAAATATTCTGTGAGCCATGTAAATTTTGTGAAAATTGCTGACAGAGGCTGGCAATTAAAAAACAAACAAACAAACCAACAACAACAACAATAACAAAAAAACCCTCTGGCCGGGAAAGGGTTAATAAAATATATTTTGAAAAATGTTTTTTGTCCATACACTTGAATTCCATAGACTTTCATTGTATAAGCAAAATCAGCCAACTTTTTATATATACACATTACAGTCATACAGATTTGGAATGACATAAGGGTAAGAAAATTATGACCGAATTTTCATTTTTGGGTGAACTGATTTTTAGAGGCATATATCCGCAGCTTAGCGGCAGGATAGGAGGCAGATCAAGTTTCTCAGCATCAGTTTGCATACAGATGCCCTCTAAATGTTTATCATGCTTGTCAGCGAGGAGCAAACGTTGGGATGCAGTCCAAACAAAACAAGTGCAGATTGCAAATTAAAAGCATTTATTGGGGGCATCCAGCATGACAGGAAGTTTAAATAGGTTTAACAGCACAACAGAGCAGCCGCTTCCATGAAAACCTCTAAAAACTGAGCTTTGACATACGCCGGGTCATCCTCAGTAGCTCACCTAAGACTTGTTCATGGGGAGAGGACACGGCCCTGACCGGGTTTACAGGCACGGCCCATCATCAGGGCTCGTGTTCAGCAAGGAGAACGCTTTCTCTCTGCCCTGCAGGAGGCATGATGGGAGAGAAACTGCCGAGCAAGGCGTTTCAGCGTGTGCTTAACAAGCTCCCTCTCACCTTCCGTAATGTGTGGCGTACATGCTGTTGCCCTGTAAGCGCACCAGGCAGCTCTCTCCCATGCTCCATCTCTAAGGTTACAGGTCTGAGAGCACTATCTCTCAGCTCTTCCATGCTTTAATTCCTGCCCATTTAAACATTCCCCATTGATAAATGCGGAAAATCAATTTGCCGGTGTTGAATCTCATCCGCTGGGTGCTCATTAAACCCCTCGTGAGCCTGTTTCCGTCAAAGCACAATGTGCCTGTGCAGCTAAACGGCTGAGTGAAGCCCCGGTAATCACACATGGTTACATATCACGCTCTTGTATGCTTTCCCCTCATCCTTTTAGTTCCTACAGGACATGTTATACGACACCATAAAGGTTCATATTCAGAATGTTATTGTTAGAACTCAGCTTTTACAGTCAGGAGAAATAAGGTTTTGGAGTCAATTAACAATAATCTAGTTTGAAAAACTTTCACAGTCAACAATTAACACTCGGATTACGGCTGCATAAAGGTGAAGTGTGTAATTTCTAAGTATAACAAGCTAAAATGTCAGTTCGTAGGTTGTGTACTTTGAGTGCGACCTGTGCCAGTTAAGTAATTGCTGTTGAATATGAATGAGAGTGAGAATGCTAACACAAAGCTCTAGATATAAAACTGATCCCCTTCCGTTAAACAGATTGTAATTGAATAGCTTTTCGTTGACCAATAATACAGTATATCACCAAATCCCCTTTCAGTGATGTTGCAACTTTTACACATTTTTTTGTTAATTTTGTTAATGATTAGGAGTACGCTAGCATAAAGATCAGCAGTGGCGGCTCGTCAGGGGAGGCAAGGGAGGCACAGCCTACCCAAAAAGTAACCAAAAAAGCTATTTTTAAGCATTTAATGTAATATATCGTAAATTAAACCGGGAGAACAGACCACAAATGTACAGTATATGTTGTCCTTTTTCATACTATTACAGCGGAATGCAAAAGAGAAAAAAAAGAAAATAATCATGAGGAAAAGCAGTGACTGAAAAGAGCTCTTGCCATAGATATTCTTGTTATAACATGTCATGTTAAAATACCAAGCGTTACGTTATTCTCATGATGTCTGAAAATAAAACATGAAAGAAAAATTGACAGCTCATTCAGTCAAACTGACGAATAAGCTTTATTTGTAGGGCAACCTTATGATTTGAATCGATTCGTTTCAGTCTTTTTGAATGGAAGTTCCCCAAACCGGAGGTGTCGCCCATAATTCAAAACGCAGTAGTGGACATAAGCTATGAAACTCCCAGCATTTCTGCTGTAATTATGACATAGCTGCTTATTTTCAGACTTTTTTATTAACAGAAACTGGGAGTGTTGATATATTATATGAGTTAGCCATGATTCATTTTGTGATTCCAGAAAACTCAATAACTGTATGTTCTTCAATAAGAATAATAGTTATTGAGAGGAGAAAAAAGTAATATGATTTCAGTTTACAATTACATTTTGTATTTTTTAGCATTTAGAGTTAGATTATTAACATTATTAATAGTTATTTATTAATTTAAATACTTTTAAGTTTTTAAAAAGTGGCCCCTCTGAAAGTTTTATCTTGCACGATAAATTGTAACATTTTAAATTCAGCATTGCGTGACACTATTTCAAGGTTATTTCCATCATTTTTACAGATAATAAATTGTATTTACCTGTGAAATCAAACCTGGAAAGAGGTGTGTGGATTTGAGGAGAAAAACGAGAGATTCTTGCATTCCAATGAATTATTAATGAACATAATACAGATATATATTACTACAGTGATATTCAGCCAGAGTTGTAAAGTATTTGAGTAAATGTAATTAGTTACTGTACTTACGTATCTTTTTGGCTACTTTGTAGTTGTACTGAGTATCAGAAATATTGGCAACTTTTACTCTCTACTTGACTACATTTTTGAGCAAGTAAATGTACTTTTTACTCCACTACATTTGTGTTGAGTAACGCAGTTACACATCAATTACATTTTGCATGGCACCTAACTTTTTCTGCAGCAGTTTGTTTCTGCTATAAAGAAGCGATATCGCCATCTAAGTGCATTGAAGGTACTATATCTTGTGCGTTTTGCCTTTACTCACCCAAAACTTGTCAGCAAGGATACTTTAAGTGAATGTGAGTGCATTAGCAGGTAGTTGCTGACCACAGGTTTTTGATTTATTAGATGAGGAAATGATTGCAGCTAGTGATGAGACCGAAACCAGCACTTACAGTAGACTTTGACTATTCAATTTTACTTAACATAGTTTTATTTATCCGCTATATTGATGACCATTTTGAAGGATATTGGTTTACTTATGGCCTTTTTGTGCACTTGAGCTTAACTGAGACTTGAGAGTTTGTAGACGTTTAAAAGGTTGTTGTGTCAAACTTGATTTATTGCAATATTGAGGTTTTCAGTTTTATTTTGATTTTAGAAAATAAACATGATTTCTCATCTTACAAATCAATTGTTTCTTATTTTCACCGGCATGTCCCTCAGATGTCGTGGACTAGTGCATCTCTGAGCCTACATTCAGTATAATTAAAATACTTAAGTACTGTTAAAATCAGATACTTTAAGACTTTTACTCAAGTTGTGTTGGAATTGGTTACTTGTAACTTGTAATAGAGTCATTTTCGATCTAAGGTATCTGTACTTTTACTCAAGTATCGTTTTCAGGTACTCTTTACACCTCTGTATTCAACCCGTCCGATATTGCTGTGGAAAGAATTGTGCATTATTCATGGTCTGTTGAAAGTACCTTGTTGATGCTTTTACACTTTTAAATGTCCTTTTTATGTTCGATGGTTGAAGGGTGAGTAGTACCCAGTTTAAAAAAAAATATATATATATATATATATATTATTGCATTCATAGAGAGACGCTTTCACTGATTGTTTACAGCTTAACGGAAGTTAGACCCATAATTTGCGCAATGCGTCATGGGGTGTAGGAATAATGTGGATAGGGTGGAGGGTCTATATTGTGTTGGAGGCCTTAAAGTCAAAAAGGTTGAGAACCACTGATATAGATGACAGAAATGGACTAACAGGATTGGAAAATTCGATTTCATGGGGTCTTTAATACTGCCCTAAACAGGCAAAAGTCAAGTAACTACACCAACAATGAAACTGAAAAAGTTTAGAGGTTTTTTGATTGATTTGATTTCAATTTTCACACTCTATTTTCTCTGAATCTCAGCACAGCTGAGCCAAAAATGTCTGTCACAGGTCACCTCACAGTCTAAAAAAACTCAACTTTGGCCATGACTCAAGACTAAATGTGTAGTTAGTGTATTTTCCCTTTTCACAGCAGAAAAACCTGAAATAAAGTTACAAGTACAAGGAACCTTGAGTCATAATAAAAAGTGTTTGGTCATCCAGGCAGAACTGCATTTCCTTTGGCAAACATAAAGATTGCTTTAGCTTTGCATCTTGTCCTCAGAGAGCATGCAATTCAAGACCTAAATAAAATATGTTACTTAAAAAAGCAGAAAACACCCAAGTGTGATGGAATTCCTCAATCGATATTGAGATAATTGCATGCAGGTCTCATGCAGTCTGTTTTGGCCGTTTACTTGGAGAACACTCAATAATGGAAAGATTCACTTGCGGAGTGTTTGCACTCAGGGCATTAGTCAACGTCTGGGTATTGATGGGTCTTGCCACAGTTGATTCATTAAAGAGACTTAGAGGAACTAGTAATGCACTTGTGGATCAGATAAAGCCACAGTGCTGACACGCAGCCAAACATTCAGCAACAGAGAGCTCAGCAAGGCGGTCTGCCATCAGACATGCATGCCGCACATACAGCGGTGTTAAAACAAGCACCGCTGCAGACCTCACACACTCTGTCTGTGCATAGAAAACAGACTCAAACACGTCCTGCTTGAAATGAATTAGAATCATGAGATTTATTTCAATGTAAATTGAAGTTTAGCTCTGCTTAAAATAATCATCCAGATTAATTATATACCGTGTTTACTGAGAATTTGTCGTAACATTTTATGCTCTTCAAGATTTAAGATACTAAAATGGGTGTTTAACAGAATTAAAGCAATATTTCACTCAAAAATTGTAATTCATTTACTGACCCTCATGTTGTTTCAGACCTTTATTTCTTCTGTGGAACACAAAAGGTGAATTTTTAAAGAGAACACCCTGAGCCACAATGACAGTGACAAAACAGCACCATAAATACATCATAAAAACAGTCCATAAAGGCCCGTTCGTGCCACGAATGATAAATATAATAATAACTATACTACACCAATACATTCTAGGGCTTTTCACACTGCACTTAACCCCGGGTTATCGTCATTCCAAACACCACTTTTAACCCCGGGTAAAGGAACATTTCACACTTGTGATTTAGAAGCTTGTACCGTGTGCAGTGTTAGAATGTTTCAGCTAGATGCTTAGCAACAGACAACCAATCGCGTGTCTCATACTTGCCTGCTTTGGACAGTCACGGAAACACTGTGCATTGTAAACAGTAAATTCAGTGTTTGAGAGGAAAAATGTCAAATGCTGACAGAAAACATGACAATTTGACTGAAGAACAGACCATTTCATTCTTACCTTTTTAGTCAGAAATGTCCATTCAGTATAAACTAGACAATACATTCAGCAATACGAGGATGCGCATTGCTAAAGCTAGCCTAGTAAAGCTTATGTAAACAGGTCACATGCTGTGTTTATCCAATCAACGACAATGACAGCGCAAATATGCAAATAAGAATGTTAACCCAGGGTTTAGGAATGTACAATGTGAAACGTCAGCTTATGAATACCCAGGATTAATTGTTAACCCTAGGTAAATTATGAGCAGAGTGAAACGTGAGGCAAGAAAAGCCAGGATTCGGTTTACCCGGGGTTCAAGTGTGAAAAGCCCTTCAGTTTATTATAAGTAACACAGACACTCACACTCTTTTCAGTCAGCTAGATTCTGATTGGCTGTCAATGTTTTTATATTTTAATCAGCTGGAATAAATCGCTCTGAAAGTGATTCCAACAACATTGTTCCTCTGTGTCGTTATCAATTATTGTGGTGTTGACTCCACTATTTATATTCTTTATAGTTATCGTTTTCATCCTTTGTGTGAACAGGACTTAAGACTTGTGAACTATATTTCAAGTCTTCCGAAGTTATATGATGTCATTATTCACTATATATCTTGACATCTTCTTCATGAGAAATCATGAGAGAAGGAGAATGAATCATTCTTTTGAGTCATCCTTCTGAATGAATCTGTTGATGCAGTTCATAGAACTGGTTGGAACGATTGTTCCCCGGACCAGATTTATTTGGTTCTTGAGTTCAATTAATCACAACAGCTCACTGACGTGAAATAAAGCTCAGGGGACCATTTCAAAAATATGTTTAAGGTACTTTTGCATCCATTTTGAAGCTTCAGTGACCATTGCGAATAAATAAACCACCAAAGCATTTCTCATTTTGTGTTCAACGGAAGCCACACAGGTTTGGAACAACACGAAGATGAGTATATTATGATAATTTACTATCACTTTAAACCATTACATTTCCTGCAGGTTTTTTTAAACATATAATTTATTACAGGGTGATGATTCCCAGATAATAATTTATGTATTCCTGGCACTGTGACTCTCACCATTGCATTTTCTGTTTGACTTAATAAACCGTAATTGCTGGCAGCAATCAGTCTATTACGCTACTTCCTCTCATTCGAATCATTTAAATCACTTGAAATAGATTGTGGCACAATGAATATCATTTTTCAGACTTTCAAAAGGAGGAAGAGCAATTAAAGCTCGTCGATTAAGCCTATGTCAGGCAGAATGCATTTCAAGAGTGACTGAAGAGAAATGGAAACACTCCCTCTGAGGTGATATCTTTAAATGAATAACCTGACATGATTAAACTTGATCAATTAAATATTTCTGAGTGGAAAACTGAACCCCTTTTCAAGCACATTACCATCAAAGCGAAGGCTGTAAATAGCATAAACAATAGCAAAAGCGCCGCTAGCAAACCGTAATGCCACTCTGAAGTACGATTAAACAGGTAGGTGATTAAAATCGTATGATATTCGCTTTAGAAAGAGAAAAAACATAATTAGAGAGACAGGAAATGAGCCTAGAAACATCAGCCAAGACACCACATTGTTTCTCAGCTGCTATGAAGCAGCATAGCTTGTCCCCCAACAAATAACACTAGTCTATATTTTGCTTGTTGACAGCACATTCACTCCTGCCCTCCTGCTTTGCACTCTCAACTCGCCGTATTGTTTACGTGCGTCTATACCGGCTCCTCCTCATTAGAAAAGGGCGACAGAGGCGGCGCCCAAGCAGGGACTCCCGCCGTGTCAATCACATCCACTGCTCCAACTATCTTACAGCAATGATGTGCCAATCAATATTTCAGGACAGATTGATGAGCCGAGGCTGTTTAGAGGAGACCGAGGCCCAATCCATTCGCCAGATGAGATTTTGAGGTTCTCCGGTAATTCTGAGCCTAGTATTATCAATGTGATTCATTGAATCTAAACAACAAGGATTATTCTGACTGAATGAACGGCCATCAGCCAAAGTCACATAAAATGGCTAACTCATTTGCCATGTTGGTTATGTGATGTGGTGAGGGGCACTGAAACATGGTACATCTGTGATTGTGAATAAAAGGAGATTGTTTCACAGCAAATGTGCTGGTAGGACAGTCACAAGTGTAATATCCATCCAAAAGCCCCCCTGCTTATCAAAAAGACATTCAGTCAGTTACATGTCATTAGACAGTCTTATCTCCTCATTGCCATTTATCAAACACTGGCAGTTACAAAGTGTTTTTTTTTTCTTTTTTTCTCCAAGATCTCTTCAATAATAAAATAATAGCAGATACCAGTAATTATTCCACATCATTCAAAAGTTTTTTTTTTTTTTTTTTGATTGTTTTTGTTTGTTGTTTTTGTTTTTTCGGAAGAAATTTATACTTTTATTCAGCAAGAGTGCATTAAATTGGTCAAAAGTGACAGTGAAGACATTTATAATGTTACACAAGATTTCTGTTTCCAATAAATGCTGTTCTTTTGAACTTTCTATTCATCAAAGAATCATGAAAAAATCAGTACTGTTTTTTTAAACATTGATAATAACAAGTTATGTTTCAGCATATTTTAATGATTTCTAAAAAAAAAAAAAAAAAACGTGACACTGAAGACTGGAGTAATGATGCTGAAAATTCAGCTTTGATCACAGGAATAAAATACATATTCAAATAGAAAATGGTTATTTTAAATTGTAATAATGTTTCACAATATTACAGATTTTACTGAATTTTTGATCAAAAATTTGCAGCCTTCGTGAGAATAAAATACCTAAAAATATTACGACCCAAGCTTTTGAACAGTGTGACAAAGACAAATGGCAGACCTTGAAATTCTACACTATTCTGTCTAAATACATGTAAAATTAATAAATAAATTGAATATTATTAAATGCTACAAGTCAATCTAGGCATTGCAGCATTATAATGTACAGTATGAAAAATTAATACTCATTTTGCTAAAGATTTGGAAAGGTAATCTAATCTAAAAATAAGTGAAATAAGCACAATATATCTACCATTAAAAACACTCTAAAATCCTCTAATATTGACCAAAAACCCACATAGTACCAATATATTGCGCATATCTGTTATTTTTGCCTCTATTCTCTTTTCATTCTGTATTTTCTAGCATGTGTGCATTTTCTGTCAGCGTGTGCAAATATAACATATTCACTGATTTGGTATAACAAGACTAATGACACAATAAAAACATGGTTTTTGCTTCCTTGCAGGCATCCTGTCCCGAGCGTGCATGTTAAAGTGCTGTACAACACCATTTGGTAATTTCTACCCTACAAACCTCTTCTGTTAAATCACCGTAAATGCATAAAAACACCACAGTCTTGCAGGTCGAAATCCAAAACCTAGAGTATCCTTCTAGTGGCACAAAAGTCACAGGCCTACCTCAGATGTGTAGTTTGAACGCAATGTTTGTCATATTTGTCACGAATCCTCCCCCTCAGAGAATGAATAATTTACCTGAGCAAGTCATATCAAATGGAACTTAAAAGGTATTTGTCTTTGCTCTTGAGTAATCCAAATGTTTTCCTTTGAACCAGATGTATTATTCATCGAGAACTTGCACGCCGTGGCAGAGATTGTGTGTACCTGAGTGCGACTCTCAGTGTACGGTGCTCAACGTTTCCGAGTTCGTGCTGTTCTACTTCACACCTGCACTCAGGGTGACAGATACCCCATCTCTCCAACACCCCCTCCATAAAATCACCACAGACTTGGACCCGTTTCAGATGCATGCAGTGCGTTACCGTGTGTGGTTTCTGTGAAATATGGCGTTCTGTCTCCAGCACTATGGCTTTAGATAAGGCTTGAGTGCTAGCCAGACTGCTTGTGATGCAAGATCACAGTGAAGGATCTGTCTCTCTTTCCCTCCGTTTCATTCCCTCTTGGTCCTGCTCTAAGGATTTAATACCACTATTGATTTCTACATTTTAAAAGAGCCTTTCAAATGGCATCAGCAAATGAACTTAGAAACTTTGTCCTCCAGCATGCCTTTGAACTCTGGGATTTGATGAGGAGGTGCTGCTCATTGTAGACGAAATTACTAGTACTGTCAATCGATTCAAAATTTAACCTAATTAACTACATAAAATGCTGATTAATGGATAAAATGAATCACACAGTGTTGTAGTCGAGACCAGTTAATTCGAGTCCAGGACAAGACAAAGACCATGAAAACATGGTCTTGGATTCAGCCTCAACACATATAATCACATATATCAATATTTTTAGGGGAGAAATCCCTCAAATTAAAATAATTCATAGAGATTACTGTAGAAGATGAGCAAAACATTCACTAAACATTACAAAAAGTGGCTTTATATGGATGTTCCACCCGAAAAAATTCTCAGTAATGCTTTATTTCGATATTCCACTTTTTCTACTTACCTTAAGTAACTTTGCAACTACATATCAACAACCAGTCATTAGAATATTAGTAGACTGTCTGCTTAATATATGCAAACACTTTATTTTGATGCTCCCCAGCAGACTACTAGTGTAATTAGAGTTAGTTGACATGTTGTTGCAAAGTTACTTATAGTTAGTAGCAGTGTAATGCTGCATTCACACTGGGCGCTTGACGGAGGGCGTGTCTGAAGCTTGTGTTGACGCGACCGTTATAGTGATTACAGCCAATCACATTACTGTCTGGTGTTGCACGAACGCAATTGGCTAGCGACTGTTCTAGGGAATTTGCATAGGGCCATCTGATTGGATGACCCCTGCGTTGGCGCTTGAAAAGTTGAGAAATCTTCAACTTCTGCCGCTTGCAACGCGAGTGAAGCGACGCGACGGAACCCACAATTCAGTTCGGCAACGCATGACGTCACCCATTCAAAGTAAATGAGAAGCGTTAACGCCGGCGCCCCGTATGTAACGCATTACAAGTAATGCAAGTTATGTAATCGAATTACTTTTTTCAAGTAACTAGTAAAATAATGCATTACTTTTAAATTTACAACAAATTATCTGAGTTACTTTTTTAAATAAGTAACCCAAGTTACGTGCTAAAATGTAAGTTACTTTGTTTTCCCATTTATTTGACTGACAGCTTTCCTGACCCCATGTTGAGAGAAATTGTGAGTAATGCTGCCTTCACATGCTCTCTGAATTATTGTAAATATGAGTTTCCTAAGTAAAATATTGCATGTGATCGCCCTCTCATGTCGAAACTTGAATGCGATAACCTCGTAATCACGACTTCAGAAGTGGGAATTATCAATTTCCTATAGCATGTGAAGGCAGCATAAGAGCAAAGGTGTTGTGTGAGCATGATGCTTATTCTAGTTCTAGACTAAATGTGAACAAACATTTACTTATTTTCTTCTTCTCCTGCATCCTGTTCTTCTGTATTCCAGAATGGCAGCACAGCTGAAAGGCTTGTTTGAACTGCGCCCTCTACTGTACAGGCGTAAATTTGCATTTCCTTCAGCCTGAGGCTTGTTCATTTCACTTTTGGTGTGAAAGTGCCTTTACATTTGCCAAAAATAAAACTTTTTTGTTGTTATAAAAACAAACAAACTCCCCAGTCCAGATGAGAAAAAGTAACACAAAAGCAATTTAACACATTATTTTCCATAAAAAGTAACTAAGTAAAGCAATAAATTACTTTTTTAGGGAGTAACACAATAATGTAATGCATTACACTTCAAAGTAACTTCCCCAACAGTAGTTAGTAGAATGTCTAAAGTGAACTACTGAAATAAAGTGTTACCAAATCCTCTCATTTACTCACCCTCACTTCATCCTTCTGTGGAACAGTTTTTTTTAAAGGTTAATTTTGTAAAAGAGTTTTAGGAAAAAATAATAATTTTTTACAAAGTGCCGATTGGATGCAAGGATGCATTCAACTTATCAAAGTGACAGTAAAGACTTTTACATTGTTATAAAAGATTTCTACTTGAACTTACTGTATGAACCTGCATTTGGCAGCTGGCCAGAAGTGATGCTTTATGTTGCAGTTTTCTGTTTCTTTTATTTTGATATCATTGAGTATAAGTCTACTACTGACCTATAATCCACAGAAATACGTTTTTCACATGTGCACGTCTCTTTCACATGTGAGTGCTTCCTTTCTATTTATTCCTAATGGGTTATTGATGTTAATGTAACAATCTATGGTTTTACCACCACAACTTGTAAACTACATGCCAATCCAAACTAAGTTCAGTAGAAACGCCAGTATGATAGATATGGTCATTTTACCTATGAATGCACTCTCTCTGGCATCCCCAAGCTGACACACACACACACACACACACACACACACACATCTTATTTGGATTGACTCCCAGATCAATTTGCATCATGCAGGGGCAGATCTTAATGTGGACAGACGCCCTGGCTAGTGTTTACCCCTAAACTGCAGTACTTGTATTATATTATATTATACTAGCTGGGCCTCTCATGACATATCATTATCTCCAGTCAACTGCTAGCTGTCATGGGGAGCAGGAATAATCTCTAATTTTATTACTTTTTGTTTTGAGAGCTTTTTTTCTTTGTAGTTTAAACAGTATTAGCTGATATTGAAAAAGTATTTGTAATATAATACCGCCGTAGTCCTTATCTGAAGATTAAAAGATATACAGTATAGGATTGTGGTATAAAGTGCATTTTCTCACAGTCTAGCTTGTATACAGTGGTCCCAAAAGTAAACCACCATTGAAAAGTTTGGGGTCATTAGGATTTTTTAAGGCAATTAATACTTTTATTCAGGAAGGATGCATTCAACTTATCAAAGAGATAGTAAAGACTTTTACATTGTTATAAAAGATTTCTACTTCAAATAAATTCTGTTCTTTGGAACATTAGTATTAAGGCCAGAACACACCAAGCCGACGCCGACGAACTAGTGGCGACGAAAGCAGACTGCGGGGTTTGCTCACGTCGGCAGCGTCTGTGTCCAAAGTTTCCCTGCCACACCAAACCGACGCTAAACAGCCGACGGCCAAGCAGCACATCAGTTCTGCGCCTGCGTGAGATGAAATGCCTTTCCGAAACAGCAGGCGGCAGTAGCTGAACAGCCAATCAGAATGATCAGATGGCCCGACGGACTGACGAGCTCCAACGGCGATTCAACATTTCGAATCGGCCGTTTAAAGGCCGACGAAGACCAACTTCAGCCGACGGTGCGGAACACACCAAGAAAACTTAGTCGGCCGACGAAGAAAAACTGCCCGACGGCCGACCGTCGGCTTGGTGTGTTCCTGCCTTTAGACTGGAATAATGATGCTGATTCAGCAATGTCATCACAAGAATAAATTACATTTAAAATTTGATAAAATAGAAAACAGTCACACAGTTGCTGAAAATACTAGTTAACCTAGGATTTTTTTTTTTTTGTAACAATTTCTCATTTAGGGTAACAAACATGCCTGCAAAGCTTTGACACTCTGATGTGTTGTGGAATATGTGTATTTCTGATGATTTTATTGTTCACACGTCAGTTTGACCCGCAATTTCATGGTTAACTGCAGCTGCACAGACCCAAAATAAAGATAATAAAATTGATGTATATTTTTATGTCAGTTTCTCAGCTACACTCTGAGGGTATTTAAATATACATTTATGCATTTGACAGACAAAGAAATGTGCACTGCGCTGAAGGCATACATTTTTATCAGTTCAAGAATGTTAATTTCGCTGGGAATTGAACACATGATTTTGAGCTCAAGGAAAGCACACACACACACACACACAAAAAAACATTTAAAATAATAATAATAATAATTAAAAGTTAAAATACTGTTTATAATATTCATATTTTTTAAGCAAATGGTTAAAAAACAGTTGTCAAATATAGTTCTCATGTTTATTTTTGTTGTAATGTGTGAGAAGTAGTAATATTAAAGGTTTTTAAGGTATTTTTTCTACACATTGTGTGATTTTTCATGAATTGTACTGAATCCAATTATGGTCAGTGTATGTAAATAGAAATGGGTCATTCTATGGTAATAAAAACATAACGGTTCATTATGTAAGGTCTTTATAAACCACTGAAAACATAGTTATGTATATTATATTGCATTTCTGTCAATAGATCCTCCTCAAATTTACACATCGCACCTTTAACTGTATTTTTTGATCAAATAAATACAGCTTTTGTGAGCACTGGAGAATAAAAACTTTAAAAACTTCTTACCGACCCCAAACTTTTAAACGGTAGTGTACAGTATTTGGACAATATCAGACACTTAAGTCACAATGTCTGAATTTTATTATTATATGGCACTTGGTTTTATATTTTGTTTTACAATGCAAATGCATTCATTTTTTTTTTTTTTAATTGTGGCTATATATCTAAATTCTTTCTCCTGTTTGTGTACCCAACCCCCCCCCACCCCAAAAAAAAAAATCTATAATCTATCATCTAATGTCACATATTGTCACATAGTAATGAATTATGCTTGACTTTTTACTGTTTGTCTTGAAAATGTCTCACTTGGTGGGAGCTTGACAGTGATTTGTCACTATACTGGCACCGGATGGCTTTTGCCAACTTCATTACAACAATGAATCCGCAAGCGGCCTATTCCAGTAGGAGCCAGCAGGACGCTTGCATGCACAAATGGATAGCTTGCCTAATGAGTGCCCGTTCAGTGTCTTTCACTTAATTAGTTTCCCATGCCTTCAGTCTGTAAATAAGTCTGAAATGTACACACCAATCTAATGATGCTCAAAATCTCCCCTTGAAGTGATCTTTGTTAATGCTTGGTTGAAAATGATTTCTTCTACTGTTGTCCTAACATATAAAATGAGTGCATGGCTTATTTTAATCAAGTCAACAGTCATAAAGTACTGCTTATGACAATTCCAATATATATGGAATGGACAATTTGATTGGTTGGCCTCCCCTTTTGATTGGTTGGGCTGCTTCCCTTTTATTGGGTGCAGCAGTATATGTGATGTAGCACAGGGAAGCGTCTGGAGAACAACAAAGGACATCTCTCTTTTCAACTGATAAGTCTTACAGCAACATCACGGTATAAACGAAGAAAAGATTTGCCAGCTCAGCTGTTTCTTCCAAAACAAAGACTTTCAAACTCTCAAAGTCACCACGGTTACCTCTTCCTTTAGTCACACCTGCCAGGCATCGCGAGCAACACTAATCATCCTGTTGATTTGAAATGTAATTAGTTACACAGTACACAAGATCTTAAGAGAAAATTGGTAATTATCTATTGTTTTGGTGTTCGTTTAAAGAGGCTCGGATAATTGGCTATGTTCACACAGTCAAAGTGTTTGGGATTGACAACTTACTAACAGGTGTGACTCTCAAACGAGCCTATTCATACAACACTTTTTTATTCTTGGAGAAGCATTGAATAATGCTTCTATTGTGGAACTTCCCCTGCTATAAAACTGCTTAAACCAGCTAAACTGATTTCCCAGCCTGGCCAAGGTGGTCTTTAGATGGTCTAGAGCAGGAGTGTCCAAACTCGGTCCTGGAGGGTCACTGTCCTGCAGAGTTTAGCTCCAACTTGCCTCAACACACCTGCCTAGAAGTTTCTAGCCTATAGTAAGACCTTGATTAGCTGGTTCAGGTGTGTTTAGTTGAAGCTAAACTCAGGACAGTGGCCCTCCAGGAGAAGGATTGGACACCCCTGATCTAGAGGGTCTGATCTAGACAGTGAATCGGTTCGATTCACGATTCATAGGTGTTCGATTCGATTCAAGAACGATTTTTGCAAATTCAGAACAATTTGATTCGAGATGATTCACATTAAAATTTGATGTAATTCGATTAATTCGATTCCATTCTGCATTTTTATATGCATTCATTAGGGTGATTGAAATGCTTTGAAATGTGTCTTAGTCAGGGTGCGAATTACACAGTGACCTTCAGGAGGTCAGAGTAAGGGCAAAAAACAACCTTTTGTCCATTGTGAATGTTAGTTCATGTTAGTTCTTAATGATGCTACATAACTTTATTTTAATAGCCTAAAAATTGGCATTTGTAGAAATTTACATAAGCCAAAATTTTAAAAGGCTTTAAAAGTATTGTTAGTTCATGTTAACTATAGTGCAGGACAGTGTTAAAGGCTACACAACCTTATTAAAGTGTTCCAGGTACATTAAACATACTAATGCTTACATGGAGAGACTACCTTAGAACATCATGCACTTTACTTTCCCAACTAATCCTAAACTAACTTTTCTTAATAGTTATAAAAGCCCTCTTTTTCCTCTTTATACAGAACATTTTCCTTATGGTGATTCTGAAAGAAAACACGCCAGGTGTCTACTGTTGCTATAGTAACAAATGCAACTTTAATGCGCATTTAACTGATAGATAAACCGTGTGCTCTTATGTCAGGGTTGTTAATGTTCTAGTTAGTTCAGCAGTTTCTATCGTGCATTCAATTTAATGACATTAGGTTCATAATTTCATTTATCATTCATTGGAACTTTGCTTATGCATTTAGACACTTACATTATATGTGTTTGCTCCGTCCATGCATTAAATGCATGCCCTTGAATAAGCGGGGTTTTACGTCCACTGCTCAGGTAATGTCAATGGCATGACCCATTTTATGTTACATGAAAATACAGTGACTTTTCCACGCAATGAAAGCGTTTCATTTCAAAAATAGTGAACACGCAACCTGGCAGCTTTATCATTGGCTTGAGCAGTTTGACTCAGGACTATTGCTGTCTCGATAGAGAGCGGTCATCTGTTCAGGTGAATAGCAGTGGCCGTCCTGAGGAGAGCTCAAACGTGGGCTGCTCAAAAATGTGTCGATGAGAGCTACAGACGGCAGTAAAATGAAAGGCAATAAAGAGTGTAGCGCGTATCTGTGAAGGAGAGCTGTGAGGGCGAATGACGGAGTCCATCCATCAATTCGCGCATGTAGTAATTTAATGTTTATGTATTTTAAAGCACTGAATTGCTATAGAATCATGTTTAATCTGATTCTTAGCATTTTACATCGATTATCGGCCGAAATTAACGATTCATGATTCAAAAAACATGTTTCAAGATCGATGCATATGCATCGTCAGGATTTGTAATCAATGCATCGAGAAAACGAGTGAATCGTTACACCCCTAATCTACACCAAAATAGAGCTCAAATATTTAATTACTAAAATAGTCATTTCTCAATAGAAATGACATCAGAAGTGGAAAACGTTGGTCAAAAATGTACATTTACACAAACTGACTACTAACCGCAACTTTCAGATGCTATCTTTATTTTTTTTTAGCTCAACTGTTACAGAATGGAAAGCACAGGATTGTGGGATATCAAAGGCAGCGAAGGATACATCTATGCTGCCTTCAAAAATCGATCAGACGAAGGTATCTCAGGAGACAGGAAATTAAGCTAACATTGGATTCGGACATGCCTTGCTGCCTTCCTACATTGGAATGCATCCTCCGAAGGCAGCATTTTTAAGCTTTCGGACGCAGCCAGTGTGTCGTAGTGAACAACAACAGACGTCTTGACAGAAAACCTAGCATGGTTACTTTTTTTTTTTCTGGTCCTCCACAAAGGGTTCCATCTCATCTGAAGCACAGAAGCTCTTCCATATACAGCTTTCCAACATGGCAAAATGAAAAGGAGATGATGGTATTGGTGCTGCTAAGTAGAATTATTCAATGGAGGAAAAGTCTGTGGAGCTATGGCAACAATACTCCTGCTTTTATTATGTTTATACGAGGGACGACCACGACAGTGAAAAAAGATAAATGCTGGCAAACCACAGTGGTGGCACTTCAGCAACCAAATGGAATAGTTCACCCAAAAATGAATTCTGTCATCATTTACTCACCCTCAAGTTCTTCCAAACCTGTATGAATTTTTTTCTTCTGCTGAACACAAAAGAAGATATTTTGAAGAATGTTGGTAACCAAACAGTAGATGGGCCCTATTGACTGCCATAGTATGAAGAAGAAAAAAAAAAAAAAAAGAAAAAAAAATCTATAGGGTCTCATCAACTGTTTGGTTACCCATATTCTTCAAAATATATTCTTTTGTGTTCAGCAGAAGGTTAAAAAGAGAGGGAACATTCAGCTCTTAAAAGATCTTAAATCCTAAAGTTTAATTATTTTAGTTCACTGTAAACACTAATGCTCAAAATACTTCATTGTTTTGAGTAGGACAAACTTAAATTGAGCAAATTAGTTCAGTTAGATTAACTGTTGTGAGTATTTAGAACTTTCTTTTTCTTTTGAGTTCACAGCACTGACATATTTCAAGTAAACTGAACTGTTTCATTGGTTTGAGTTTTATGAACTCATTTCTTTTAATTTAGACTAACTTAAGTTGAGCTGAAACTGGGCTGGGATTTCTATTTCCCAGCATGCTTTGCTCATGGCACTCGAAAGGGAGAGTAAATGTTAAAATTAAGTGTTATATAATGTTTTTTTGTGCAACATTAATGGTAAGTGAGATTTAGAAGTGATTAATTAAGTTGTGTTATGCTAATTTAGAAGAGTTTCTGTTAATATGGGTTTTTTAAGAGTTACCTCATGGTGACAAGTGGTGCATGCGGCTTGGTTTGAGAACAGGTAAGTTACATGTTCTAAGTTGCTGTACTCATTCAGTAAGTGCTATACCGTGCTATTGTTAACATGTTAGTTGTTTTCAGAATTTTCTTATTAGGGTTAACAGTGAAGTAAATAACTCATTTAATTTGCAAGAACTCAAAATAAAAAAGTTAATTAACTATTAATTAAATTAACAAATTTTATGATAATATTAATTAACACACATGAGTACTACAAACTCAAAACTTGACAGTTCTGCTTACTTAAAATTGGGAACATCATTACTCAAAAAAATTGATGTAGGCCTAACTGATTACCTGAGTTGGTGTTGTTGTGTTGGTTATTTTAATCAATGGATGCTCCTTGTTTTTGTAAATAAATAAAAAAAATGCAGCAGATACCAGTGTTATAGTCACAGCTTTACATAGGGTTATGGACTGTTACAGTTTGCACTCACACAGTGAAAGAAAATCTCTGCCACTGCTGTAACAATCCTGACTGAGGTAAATATCTAAGATGGCGACATCCATAACACTGGAGTCTCTTATCACAATTGACAGGATGTTATTTAATAAATGAGTCCAATCATAAGTTCATCCATCAAATCTTAATTAACCGGCAGCAGTTTTGAATTGCAGAGTGCATCGTTTGGTTCGTGCTCAGACCACAAAACTGACGGGAGCAGCTCTGATGGAAAACAGTGGCTGGATCTAAAAGCTTCAGATGAGGCACAACCTCATCTCACCCTTAAAATGTGAGTCCTGAAAATTTAAGGAAGTCAGTTTGGTTACATAAAGGGCATGTCACTCTAGAACTAAACTATGTGTGAATGTAACAGTATTTAGGCCAGGATTGACAACCGTATTCTGCCGCTTTATGAACAGAGCCATTCTGAACAACCTCTTCTCAGTTGTGTAGCAAGAGCCGCACACGGACGCGGTCTGACAGGTAAACCGCAGAAGGAGCCGGGCAAAGACAGAGCCAATGAGAGATGTGTCTCTCTGAGCCTGTTCTGCCTGTTAGATCTCCTGCCTTTCGAATCCATTAAAAACCTGGGATGTAAGACAGCAAATTATCCTCGTATGTCACACCACTGACACGCACTGCCTGACATGCGTCCATCAGTGTAATGCCCTCAAAGAGCGATCGCGATTCCAGTCTTGATGGGCGACGTGGATGCAGCAGTTGTTGAATCATGCATGGATGGAAGGTGCCCGGAGTGCGAGTCGACTGAGTTATGGTCTTATTTGTGTACTGTGTTCAGACTACCCCCCCTCTTCTTCAATTCTCTTGGTGTAAACAGCATAGGGCACAAACCATACTGTGACAACTGGGCCACACAGTCAGACAGAAACTGCTTTACAAGCGCGCTGACATGAGTCTGTACCAGCAGGAACGGGCGCGGGGTGTTCGCTACCCACACAGAGCTCATCTCCCAGCAGCCGAGCAGCTCTCAGCCGATCCTACTTCAAGCCGTACCGTGTAAATCACACAAACCTCACACGTCTTCAGCGCATGCCCTCATATTATCATCTATAACACACAGGAAACCATTCCAATGATGTATTCTAGATATACGAATCAATATCTAATTTAAAAGACCTGATGCCAGTACATGACTGTAATTTCCTCAGTGCTCACTTTTTCAAGACGTCTCACAATACAAGTCAAATACTGATATTTGATATGAAAAAAAAATAAATATATATATATATATATATTTTTTTTTAATTTAATATAGTGTGTTATAAAACACAAATATTTATATTTTATTTTAATATTATTAATATCAACAAATCAATCTGAAAAGGTTAAATTTGTGCATTAGCAATAAATTAACAAATTAGGCATCTAACTAACAATGAACAACAATACTTCACAGCATTTGTTAAACGGATAGTCGACCCAAAATATGCTTTCTCGCCCTCTTTTTGCCCTTTGACTTTCTTTTTGATCTGTGGAATATGCCTGAAGATATTTTGAAGAATGTTGGTAACCAAACAGTTTAGGAACTAACTTTCATTATATGGACTAAAAACCCAACGGAAGTCATTGGGAACTACACATTCTTCAAAATATCTTCTTTTATGTTCCACAGAGGAATGAAAGTCATACAGGTTTGGAATAACATGAGGGTGAGTAAACGCTGACAGAACTTTTCATTTTGGGGTGAACTATTATTTTAATATATGTTCATTTGAAAAGATATACGAATCAATATCTAATTTAAAAGACCTGATGCCGATACATGACTGTAATTTCCTCAGTGCTCACTTTTTCAAGACGTCTCACAATGTATTGGAATACAAGTCAAATACTGATATTTGATATGAAAAAAAAAAAATCAAAAGTATTTTTTTTTATTTAATTTAGTGCAATTATTATAAAACACAAATATTTATTTTTAATATTATTAATATCAACAAATCAATCTGAATTGTTATTTTATTAAATAAAAATATTTTTAAAGGGTTAGTTCACCCAAAAATGAAAATTATGTCATTAATGACTCACCCTTATGTCGTTCCACACCCGTAAGACCTCCTTTCATCTTCAGAACACAGTTTAAGATATTTTATATTTAGTTCGAGAGCTTTTTGTCCCTCCATTGAAAATGTATGGACGGTACACTGTCCATGTCCAGAAAGGTAATAAAAACATCATCAAAGTAGTCCATGTGACATCAGTGGGTTATTTAGAAGTTTTTAAAGCATTGAAAATACATTTTAGTCCAAAAATAACAAAAACTACGACTTTATTCAGCATTGTCTTCTCTTCCAGAATCCTTTCCATTGAATTGATTCCATTGAATTGATTCCACTGAATTGATTCCATTGAATTGATTCCACTGAATTGATTCCATTGAATTGATTCCACTGAATTGATTCCATTGAATCCTTTCATCTGTCGGCGCTGGTAATGCACTTTTACGTCGTTGTTTTTGGCGATTAGGACATCCGCGACATGCACACTTACGCACCGTTTAAAAAAATAGCTTGAATACAGCGTGCGTCTCCCTCAGACTGTAAACAAAACTCTGGCGCACCAGATAACACGTCAGCAGCGTCTTACGTCAGCACAGTGCGCTGCGGTTCACTGAGGAGTCGTGAACCCGGATGAACAACAGACCCGGAAGAGAAGACAATGCTGAATAAAGTCGTAGTTTTTGTTATTTTTAGACCAAAATGTATTTTAGATGCTTCAAAAACTTCTAACTAACCCACTGATGTCACATGGACTACTTTGATGATGTTTTTATTACCTTTCTGGACATGGACAGTATACCGTACATACACTTTCAATGGAGGGACAGAAAGCTCTCGGACTAAATCTAAAATATCTTAAACTGTGTTCTGAAGATGAATGAAGGTCTTACAGATGTGGAATGACATGAGGGTGAGTAATTAATGACATAATTTTAAATTTTGGGTGAACTAACCCTTTAAAAATTAACACAGTTAAACATGCCCACTGTGTTTAAAATCTATAGGGGACATTTTTTGCAGTTTAGACATCAGGCTGTGACAAAGCACATTTAGCAAGAGCATAAAGGGTGCAAACTGAAGTTTTTCTCTTAACAAAGTATTGTGAAACATACTGCACTCATAATGTTGTACAACACAATAAAACAGCAAGAGATAGGCCAAAGACCTAAGTCTGCAAGTGCACATCACCTAACAATTAAAAAAGAATAAAAATAAAACAGCACAGACAAGATTATTTTAAACAGAGTAATATACTATATGGTAAGGCAGAATAAGTCTTGACTTTAAATAAAATAAAAAAATATGGTGGCCGAGAGCTCAAAACGCCACAACCAAAGGAAACACATGCACATATAAAAAACACCAGCAAATTAAGAAAACATCTTGCAAATACTAACAATGCAACCAAATACAGAAACATGCTGCAAATACTCACAACACACGTATGATCAGAATGTAAAAACATCAACCAGGCCCAGCACCATGAGGGGGCAAAAGGGGGCATTGGGGTTACAATTTGTCCCCCCTCCATCTCCGAAACGCGATCGATTTTTAAAATAAAGTGTAACTTAAAATTCTTTTTGATC
Source organism: Megalobrama amblycephala (assembly GCF_018812025.1). Lineage (NCBI taxonomy): Eukaryota > Metazoa > Chordata > Actinopteri > Cypriniformes > Xenocyprididae > Megalobrama > Megalobrama amblycephala. The sequence goes on from NC_063044.1 coordinate 40,613,710, forward strand.
TTAAGACACAATATCTATGGGACAGTTCATGTCAAATTTTATTGCTGATTTGAAATATGTGAATATAGCAAACCGTTTGAGATTTCAGTTTCTACTCAATGAAGCAGATAAGAGTTGGTCTTGCATGAGTGAAATAAGCCGCTGAGTGAACTGTGAATGTCGACCTCAGACAGATTGCTTGTCTATTCAATATTTTTTTCTTTTTCCACAGCGTTATATCTTTGAATTATCTTCATTAGAGTGCTTTCCTCATATATTAGTATATTAGAAACACTTTACAATTCACAATAATTTGTTAATTAGCAATAAATTTATGAAACAGGCATCAAACACTACTTGACAGCATTTATTAAATGGACTGTCGACCCAAAACATGCTTTCTCACCCTCTTTTTGTTCCAAACTTGTATGAGTTTCTTTTTGATCTGTGGAATATAAGAAGATATTTTGAAGAATGTTGGTAACCAAACAGTTTATTAACTAACTTTCATTATATGGACTAAAAACCCAACGGAAGTCAATGGGAACTACACATTCTTCAAAATATCTTCTTTTATGTTCCACAGAAGAATAAAAAGTCATACAGGTTTGGAACAACATGACGGTGAGTAAACGCTGACAGAACTTTTCATTTTGGGGTGAATTATTCTTTTAATATAGGTTAATGTTCATTTGAAAATATTATTCATTGCTAATTCATGTTTGTTCATAATATATAAAGTGTTAATTTATGCATTTTAAAATGTTAAAAATATATTAGTAGGTGCATGAATAAATTAAACATTAACCAAGATAAATTCATGCTGTAAAAATGCAATTTTATTCATAATATTTCATGTTAACTAAAGTTAACAAACTGAAAAGTATTGTTAAAGTCTTACAAATATAAATGCAAGTAATTCATAAATGACGCATCATAAAAACATTTCGCTCATCACATGTGCATTTATAAAGAGTCATGGCTGACATGGAGAAATCACGGCTCATGACAGCTTTTAATAGAACAGCACAAGTACATCACAGCGAGCGCTGGCAGATGTATGTTACGCATGAAGAGAGGAGCAGCGGCAGCCTCAGGGATGCGGATCCAGCCTCGCAGGTACGTGCAAAGGTTTCTGTCGCCTCTGATCAGATAACGCCAGCTGCTGAGGCCCCTAGCTCTGTTCTCAGACCTGCCCTGATCCTCTTTTCCTCCTGAACTTCCAATACGAACCTTGCACTTCGAGCATGACAAATAATGGATTACGGGGATTAGAGGCAGGCGAACATGAGAAGAGCCATATGTTTTGAACCTCCTCCTGACCTAGATGTATGTGCATGCGAAGGAGAGATAATGCTGCATGTGTGCGCATGTTGCCAGGTGCAATGATCCGGCGAACCGAGAGAGGGCGGCTCGTTTGCGATTGGCCGTGCTTGGGCGTAAGGCTAGAATCCATTTACGAAAGATAATTGTACATTTCCGGAGGGAAGGGAAGAGGCAGTGAAAGGCAATAAAAGAATGAGACGACATCGCTATGCACAAATGGTGCTAATGAGGACGGTGATCAGGACTAAATGAATCCAATTAAGAAGCTGTTATTCTCAGACCCCATGAATCACTGTGTATTCCTCAGGGATTTACGGTCACCCTGTGAAAGAAACACGGACAAGCTGACCAACCCTCCCGGTTCTAATAGAAACATGTGCTCGTCCTTCTCTAGGATGGTCTGGAGCATTTAGAGGAGCCACCAAAGCGAAGTGTCTGGGGCCGCCAGGCTCGCGGGATTGGCGGTGAGAAAACGATGGGATTACCCAGGGATTAAGAAACGATAAGTACGGAAACAAAACCACGTTAAGAAGACACTTTAATTTTACTGTGCCAAGTTTGAAAGCAGACAATAAAGCTCTTCAACACAACCCCTGTGGGAATGAATGGCTTATAAGCGGAGAATAATAGCAGAAGAAGTGGCCACTGCTGGACTCTGATGAGCAGGAAGACGAGAGGAGGAAGAACAATGGCCCTTCTGACTCCTCACCTCCTGAATGAATGCGAATTACGACAGCTAGGCACTTCCTGCTATCGGCCTAGTGTCACATGCATGTTCATTCTATTCCAGTGCCGAATCATTGTTATGAAATAGGAAATGTGGTGCTAAATGCTAGTCGCTAAGGGATTGTCTTGAATGAGGAAACCACACAACATTTGAAACCTCAACCGGTTCAAGGAATGAAAACAAAAATTAACAAAATTTTTTAATGAGAACATAAATAAAAACAAAATCAAGTTTAATCGTTCTGAATAGAAAGTTCAAAAGAACAGCATTTATTTGAAACAAAACTGTCACTTCATTCTTGCTTTTGATCAATTTAATGCATAAAATATAAATTTCTTAAAAAATATATTACTGACCACAAACTTTTGAACAGTAGTGTACACTACACTTTAAAAAAAAAGGTTCCTCAAAGAACAGTTTTGTACCTTTTCAATAACTTTACATTTAATGGTACAGGAAAGACCTTGGATGATAAGGTTTGATACCTTTCAAGGTAAAACTGAAATGAAGGTACATAAATGTTCTCAGATTAGGTGTACAAGTGATATGCAAAATTACTGATTGGTTGCTGTGTTAACAAGTAGGCATAGCAACAAGACTCTGATTGGTCGAAATCTTGCAGCTGTTATTTTGTTTTAAAACAGAACAGAGAGCGGGAAGCTACTAGACTACTAGTTTTGCCCCTTTATCAACATAAAAGCTCTTTAGAAGGTGGATTTTACGTGTTAAATTTGAAGACGGTGAAATTTAAAGGTGAGTTTTGACATTAATATATAGTTTTGACACAAGTCGAAATGTAAATGTGTCAGCCAATCAATTTGAAATTAGCGAGTTAAATTAGCTTATGGAGCTGTGCACTCAATGCTTTTAGCCATTTGTATACATTTTTAATCTTTTAAATGCATTGAATGGCTTTAATATTAAATAATCAAGACACTGTGATTTTCTCAATACTGTTCAAAGGTTTGTGGTCCATTTAATTACGAATCCTGAAAAAAAAAAAGATTTACACAAAATTATTAAGCAGCACAGCTGTTTTTTGTTTGTTTGTTTGTTTTTTAAGATTGATAAAAGTAAGAAATGTTTCTTGAGCAGCAAATCTGTAATGTGGGATGTTTCAGAAAAGAGAGAGAGGTGGATCCAAACACAATAAATTCATTTATTAACAAATATAACAACAGTAAATCCAGGCACAAGGAGACGTGGGCAAAAACAGAGTAAATCCAGACATTGACTAAATCCAAAACACAATTGAACACAACACACTTAACATCCATAAAGGACAACACCAGACATCGAACAAGCGAAACACATAAATACACAGAGGGCTAACAAGGAACACCTGGGAACACTGATGGGCTAAAAAAAAAAAACTACAAACTGACTACAACATGCAGGCACTGGAAGCAGGAAACAGGAAAAGAACTGGACAGAAAACAAACTTACAAACTAAAATTCCAAATAACAAAAACACAAAGTACAAAGAATGGAGTACATATAATTAAATCATCATATTAGAATGATTTCTGAAGCATCATGTGACACTGAAGACTGGAGTAATGATGCTGAAAATTCAGCTTTGCATCACAGAAATAAATTACATTTTAAAATATATTCAAATTGAAAACAGTTATTTTAAAATGTAATTATATTTCACAAGATTACTGTTTTACTTTATTTTTGATCCAATATATATATATATATATATATATATATATATATATATATATATATATATATATATATATATATATATATAAACCTTGGCCAGATCTGTGCCTTGCCCCAATTCTGTCTCTGAGCTCTTCAGGCAGTTCCTTTGACCTCATGATTCTCATTTGCTCTGACATGCACTGTGAGCTGTAAGGTCTTATATAGACAGGTGTGTGTCTTTCCTAATCAAGTCCAATCAGTATAATCAAACACAGCTGGACTCAAATGAAGGTGTAGAACCATCTCAAGGATGATCAGAAGAAATGGACAGCACCTGAGTTAAATATATGAGTGTCACAGTAAAGGGTCTGAATACTTAGGACTAGGGCTGGGCGATATATCGCATGCGATTCTCACGCGCATTTCGTCAGTAAAGCCGGTTCCCTGATTACCGATAAATCGCCATCACCTGCTTTCAAATGGAGCGCCATTTAACAGACAGAGCCGAGTTCACTGATAAGCCACGCAATATCACGTTCATATCGCAGATGAATCGCCTTCGATAATGAACCGATATTTGCGTGCTTATCAGTAAACGGCTCTGTCTGTTAAATGGCGCTATGAAAGAGGTGTGGCGATTTCGGTAACAGGGAACCGGCTTAACTGACGAAATGCGCGGGAATCTGCGATATATCGCCCAGCCCTACTTAGGACCATGTGATATTTCAGTTTTTCTTTTTTAATAAATCTGCAAAAATTTCAACAATTCTGTGTTTTTCTGTCAATATGGGATGCTGTGTGTACATTAATGAGGAAAAAAATGAACTTAAATGATTTTAGCAAATGGCTGCAATATAACCAAGAGTGAAAAATTTAAGGGGGTTTGAATACTTTCCGTACCCACTGTACACACTATATTGCCAAAAGTTTTGGGACGCCTGCCTTTACGTGCACATGAACTTTAATGACATCCCATTCTTAATCCGTAGGGTTTAATATGGAGTTGGCCCACCCTTTGCAGGTATAACAGCCTCAACTCTTCTGGGAAGGCTTTCCACAAGGTTTAGGAGTGTGTTTATGGGACTTTTTGACCATTCTTCTAGAAGCACATTTGTGATGTCAGGCACTGATGTCGACGAGAAGGCCTGGCTCGCAGTCTCCGCTCTAATTCATCCCAAAGGTGTTCTATCGGGTTGAGGTCAGGACTCTGTGCAGGCCACAGTTCCTCCACGCCAAACTCACTCATCCATGTCTTTATGGACCTTGCTTTGTGCACTAGTGCACAGTCATGTTGGAACAGGAAGGGGCCATCTCAAAACTGTTCCCACAAAGTTGGGATCATGAAATTGTCCAAAATGTCTTGGTATGCTGAAGCATTAAGAGTTCCTTTCACTGGAACTAAGGGGCCAAGCCCAAACCCTGAAAAACAACCCCACACCATAATCCCCCTCCACCAAACTTTACACTTGGCACAATGCAGTCAGGCAAGTTCCGTTCTCCTGGCAACCGCCAAACCCAGACTCGTCCATCGGATTGCCAGACAGAGAAGCGTGGTTCGTCACTCCAGAGAACACGTCTCCACTGCTCTAGAGTCCAGTGGCGGTGTGCTTCACACCACTGCATCCGACGCTTTGCATTGCGCTTGGTGATGTAAGGCTTGGATGCAGCTGCTCGACCATAGAAACCCATTCCATGAAGCTCTCTACGCACTGTTCTTGAGCTAATCTGAAGGCCACATGAAGTTTGGAGGTCTGTAGCTATTGACAACAGAAAGTTGGCGACTTCTGCACACTGTGTGCCTCAGCATACGCTGACCCCGCTCTGTGATTTTACATGGCCTACAACTTGGTGGCTGAGTTGCTGTTGTTCCCAACTGTTTCCACTTTGTTATGATGCCACTAACAGTTGACTGTGGAATATTTAGTAGTGAGGAAATTTCATGAATTGACTTCTTGCACAAGTGAAAACCAATTCAATGATTTGGAGGGGTGTCCCAATACTTTTGGCAATATATATATATAAATTTAAAACAAAAAAATCTTAAAGGTGCCCTAGAATTAAAAATTTAATTTATCTTGGCATAGTTAAATAACAAGAGTTCAGTACATGGAAAAGACATACAGTGAGTCTCAAACTCCATTGTTTCCTCCTTATATGTAAATCTCATTTGTTTAAAAGACCTCCGAAAAACAGGCGAATCTCAACATAACACCGACTGTTACGTAACAGTCAGGATCATTAATATGTATGACCCCAATATTTGCATATGCCAGCCCACGTTTCCAACATTATGAAAGGCATTAGACAAGGGCAGAACGTCTGGATGTGCACAGCTGAATCATCAGACTAGGTAAGCAAGCAAGGACAACAGCGAAAAATGGCAGATGGAGCAATAATAACTGACATGATCCATGATAACATGATATTTTTAGTGATATTTGTAAATTGTCTTTCTAAATGTTTTGTTAGCATGTTGCTAATGTACTGTTAAATGTGGTTAAAGTTACCATTGTTTCTTACTGTATTCACGAAGATCAGAGTCACGTCGTTATTTTCATTATTAAACACTTGCAGTCTGTATAATTCATAAACACAACTTCATTCTTTATAAATCTCTCCAACAGTGTAGCATTAGCCGTTAGCCATGGAGCACAGCCTCAAATTCATTCAGAATCAAATGTAAACATCCAAATAAATACTATACTTACATGATCCGACGCATGCATGCAGTATGCATGACGAACACTTTGTAAAGATCCATTTTGAGGGTTATATTAGCTGTGTGAACTTTGTTTATGCACTGTTTAAGGCAAGCGCGAGCTCCGTGGGCGGGGAGTGTGAGCATTTAAAGGATCCGCAACCTGAATCGGCTCATTTCTAATTATGCCCCAAAATAGGCAGTTAAAAAAAATTAATTAAAAAAAAATCTATGGGGTATTTTGAGCTGAAACTTTCAGGGGACACCTTAGACTTATATTACTTCTTGTAAAAAAACATTCGATGGCACCTTTAAAACAAAAAAATCTTAGGTTTCTGAGGTTGCAAAATACTTCCCCCATCTGCTATTGGTCAACCAGATAGCCCCACCCAAAACTCACAACATTTGTTGAGGCAATGTTTCTGTGTTGAGCTGGTCAGGATATGTATTGTTAGTGCCACAGATCAACAGTTTGCATTTTCCAGGGAAATCCTCTTAAAAATGGCTTAATTGTTGTTGTCCCTGTATGCTGAGAAAATATTTCAACATCAAAGAGATTATACACTTTAGCTTTAATTGCAAATCAACTGCATTTAAATGCTAATTATAATTTAGCTCTGAAATTCTCTTCCATTGTCAGCTTATTCTGGACTGGATGATCCTTTGCCTCATCCAGATGGTGGGAGTGTGAATTGAACATACAATGGGACGAGCAAGACGAATCCTTCCTGATGCCGCTAGCTATCCTTTTACACCTTTCTGTGTAGGTGTCCATAATAGCCAGAAAATAGTAATGGACTCGGTCATTTTTACAACTGGCTGCAGGGCCCTTCTGTTTGAAGTGGAGCGGTTCAATGCTATGAACACAGTTTGGAGTCGGTAATGTTTTTTTTATTTTATTTTTTTTATTTTTTTATTTTTTAAATGTTCTCCATGTTCTCCAAATTTACATTTCTTTGATCAAAAATACAGTAAAACTGTAATATTGTGAAATATTAGAATTTAAAAGAGCAGTTTTCTATTTTTCTATATTTTAAAATGTAATTTATTCCTGTAATGGTAAAGCTGAATTTTCAGCATCATTATTCCAGTCTTCAGTGTCACATGATCCTTCAGAAATCATTCTAATATGATGATTTGATGCTCAAGAAACATTTCTTATTTTTACCAGTGTTGAAAACAGTTATGCTGCTTAATATTTTTATTGAAACCATACATGACAATTTTTTTTCAAGATCCTTTGATGAATAGAAAGTTAAAAAGATTTTATTATTAAAAAAAACTTTAATAAAATTATGCTTAAAGTAAGATGTACATTAAAAAAAAATGTATTATCATATATTTTATCATTTATATTTTTATATAAGTTAATTTTGGATATTTTAGGATATATTTTACTGGAAAACAAAACAAAAATACAGAAGAATTTTTGTTTTGTTTTTTCAGTGCAGGGATGCTGTGAAGCAGGTGAGGATTTGAGGAAGCAGTGGTTGGAAAGAGATGGATGAGTGCATGAGGTAGAGAGAAATGGGGAAAACAACAGGCATGGAGCTAGTTAGTCGAACGGTTCGAGACCCTTGGTGATTTGTGAGTCTAAAGGCCCCATAGCTGCAGTTTTGTCACTCTGAAGGAGGGTCAACCGGGTGTAACCCACACAGCTACAGAGAGGCTTATCTTAATTCTGAAGGCTCGAAAATCTAAGATCCCATTCACGCGTAGTCCCTCTAATCAATGTGGACAGGTAATTCAGATGAGAGCAGGAGAGAGCTTACTGCTTTCAGCTCCGCGCTGCTGCATGGCAACTGCAAGGCACACAAACCCACACACACACACACACACATCTATACCCGCAGCAATTTAATCAAACGCACTTAGAGCAGGCAATAACAACAGGTATTATGTAACATAATCATCCACATGAGCCAGGGCTGAGATTACTAATAACATGCAGTGATGAGCAGAACTGTGTTTAAATACCCCTATATTCACTCCCTAATTGTTCTAACCTGCCAGAGATCTCCACAGAGAAACCCCTGAGAAAACATACCAACAGCTCTTTGGCATGTACAGCGGGAAACCGAGAATGACTCAAAAGAACTGAAACCATTTGGGGAGGATTCGTAAATGAATCCCTCCAAAAGACAAGACAACATGCGTATTTGTTTCTGGCTTTGGGCGCATGCCGTCGATTGCCATTAGATGAGTCATGTACATACTGTATCTCTCCATTACTGTCATCATTCGCGGACTGAGCAGGTGGTTTACTGTAGTGTGTAACGCAGTGTGCAGGGCAGCGCTGGAGAATCTGGGCTTTCTCACCTGCTGTTGGCTGCTCTCCAGCCTCTGCTGAGACTCAATGCTCTAGTTCCCTGATCAGCTGCTGCAGAAAACACAACACACCGGTCCTGATGGGGCTAGATCTCACACTTTTACTCAAATACGTGACAACAAAACATAACATATAACATGAAAAATACTCTTATCTGAATTAATGCCAGTGTGGCTTTTATTTTGCTGTATATTGGGCCAATATACAGCAAAATTATAATAATTTAGCCTACACTACTGTTCAAAAGTTTGGGGTCATTATATATACACATATATATATATATATATATATATATATATATATATATAATGAATAATTTCATTCAGCAAGGACACATTGAATCAAAAAGTAAAAAGACGGTAAAATGCTGTTCTTTGTGGATTTTCTATACATCAAAAAAGGTTTCCACAAAAATAAAATAATAATAAATGTTTCTTGATCAGCAAATCAGCATATTAGAATGATTTCTGAAGGATCATGTGACACTGAAGACTGGAGTAATGATGCTGAAAATTCAGCTTTGACATCACAGGAATACATTACATTTTACAATATATTCAAATAGAAAACAACTATTTAAAACTGTAATAATATTTCACAATATTGCATTTTTTACTGTATTTTCAAGGCTGCACTTAGTTTTGAAGATGAAATTAAATAGATGTTTGAAGCCGACATACAGAGAAGCATTTGTGTAATTGGACTTGTTACTCAAAACCTCACATGATATTTTATTATCAAAGTTTGGGAACAGCATGTTCAGATAATTAACCTAATTAACACGAGAGGAGCACATTCAGGGTACGTTTACACGACAACGATATGCTTAAAATGGAGAAGTTTTTCCTTCAGGTTTTCCGCGTATAGACTACATCATTGTCAATATGTTCCCCATTCATACGAATCCGTGAAAATGACTAAAAATGCTGTATTCTGCTTCCAGGCCATTAGATGGCGATGAAACACTACAGACTGAAAGTGTAATGCGCATGTGCACGACGTCATCGTTTTCACAGATTCGCGTTTTTGTTGTTTACACGGAGACCGTTTTCAAAATCTTGGTTTGGATTTTCAGACCACCAAAATGCCGTTGTCGTGTAAATGAATGCCCAAAATGCATAAAAAGTTTTCCGTTTTTAGTTGAAAATGGTGTCATGTAAACAGACCCTCAGTTAATCAACTCAGTTAACGATAAGAGGTATATAGCAGACTTGCCCCTGTATGTTAACCTTTACTCTATTTAACTATATGTAAGTGTGAACTCGTAAAAGTTACTGAGATACAGTTTTTGTGACAAGTTATGTTCCTGCGTGACAATACGTACCAGTCTTCACTACAACGTGCAATGAAGGCAGCTGCAAAAGAAAGAAATAGTGTGGGGAGATCCACAACAATTGCTTTTATATCTTCCTACAAAACACAGAATATCAAGTCCGCTGATGAGAAATATAACAGGCACAAACGTCTTAAATTCTTAAGCATCTCTCCAAAATGCTTCTGCTCCTCTTTGCACCAAAACTCCAAATTACAGCATGTAAAAATTGTAAAATCCAATGAGCCATAGCTCTGTTAAATATCCCCAGGCTCACTAAAGCAGAAATAAAGCAGAGCGGAAGCCGTATACTGATTTCCACATTTAGTGTTTTGACTTTTCCTTTGATATCTGTGCTTTCCAAAACTCCTACCAGGGGTCATAGGACATCTGTCTACATGATGTCACGTAAAGCAACGTTTTGACTTTGACTTCATTATTCTGTATCAGCAAAGACAACCGGTTCTCCAGGCAATAGAGCTTCCATTCATGCCTGTTTTTTTTGTGTGTTTTTTTTCACCGTGATACAAACAGACCAAGCAAGAGAGATCAACTCCAGAGGTCAAAGCAATCTGCATTTTATTGTCTACACTAACTGTTAATATTATCTCTGAGCAAAGCAGAGATCCGCTGCAGCATGAGCTGTTCGGAGCCCGAGAGGAGTGAACACAGATGCAATCCAGCGCAAACATGGGCATGACAAAGGCAGCAGTATCCTCAGGGCACACTGCCAGCGTCTTACACTAGAACTATGCACCTGCTGCCAAAATGTGTTGTCCACACACACATATACAAGCAAAATATACACTGGCAAGCACATGGAGCCATGGAGAACTGTCTGGCTTTCTTATATTTTCAAAAACATAAACAGATGTGCCTTGCAGAATGATGATAACGTAATACGACAGATACAGATTTTTAAATGTTACTAAAGGTCTGCACTAAATACATTTTTTTTTAACAAAAATTGCTGAACATCACTGCTGAAACAAGAACCATATTTATCTACCTGCATGCTCTTTTCAGCAGTTTTATGTATAGATATAGATACATAGCTGTACTTGTTTGTTGACTCGTTTGCTGATATATATTCAATTAAAACAGTCAAGAATATAAATAAGGAAAATCTAAGGGGTTTCCCAAAGACCATCTTATGTGTAGAACTACTTCTTATGCCACAAATTCAGGATCATTTCAAAATATGTGTCCAAGCCAATGGCTTTATATACAAAGAGAGTGCACTCATTTTACTATAAGTCTATAAGCCTATAAGTCCCGCCTTCTAAATAAAAGAGCCAAGCGGCAATTGTTAAAGTCATTGCATCACTGCAGCTGCTGTTGGAAGCTCCGGTTGCTATACTAGAAACAGTCATTGTTCAGAGACGCGCGTTTGTGACTGCATATGCGCATTAGCTTGTCCAGTCTAAAATGCAGTCTTTTGTCAGGGTTTGAGTGTTTAGAAACAAAATTTATGAGACAGTTGTCAGATTTCACTGGTGATTTCAAATATGAAATTTAATCGTAAGCTTGGTAAACAGTTTTGGAGAATTTGATTGTTCCCCATTCAAAGAGATAGGAGCTGTACTTGCATGACTGAAAAAAAGCTACCCGAAAGGCATTCTAAAGATGGCCGCCAAGTGAAATGACTTGCCTTAAAGGGACTTTGTCTAAGCCTCTGTTAATAATTCAGAATGCCACGTGTGAACAAGCAATGATGGCTTGGGCTGTTTATGAAAAGTAACAAGGACGCAGTGTAAAATTGCTTTTATACAACAGTTTATTTATTTATTTATTTTTGGTATATTGAGTGTACTCTTTTTGAAAATAGCTCCAAAAAAAGCCATTGTTGTAACACCAAGCAAAACACACAGTAGTGGTTTATTGTTCCTGAATGAATGATTTGGTGCTTCTGAACAAATCGGTTGAGTAAATGATACAATGACTCACTTATAACACCAGTCATTTGTTTTGTTTTAGAATAAATAATATTTTTTTGTTTGTTTTTATAAAAATTGTTTTTATATAACATTTACATAAAAAGTGTTTTTCAACAAATTGATTGAATTTATGATTCAGATGACTCACTTGTTGCCACCTACTGGCATAAGATGTAAACTGCAGAAAGAAAAATCTCCACCACTAATGCACAAACTCATAGTCTCTCTGGAATGTGCAAAAAAGTGTGATACAAACCATTGTACGTGGTTTATCGATGTTCACAAATATTCTGCACTTTAGTGTTTCGTCTTTTAGTTGCACTTAATTGTTTTCTCTCCCACTGGGCTTAATGCACCCTTGTCAATGTGAGACGTAATGTTATGAATTAACATTTCCAGTGTATTAATGATGTCCTGGTGTGAGCAGTGTACTGTATCGATTTCCATTTCAAAAAGAAAAAAATTCTAAATAAAAGCATGCAGTAAAATCGAAACTAAAATCTATGAATACTTCTGTTCTTATATACGAAATTGGCTCATGGCAAAAACATCTCTTCATATGCTTTAGCCTGACTCTGGCTGTCATTGCACATTTTTAAGGCTGTATTTCTGTTTCAATCCAGAGAGAATAATGTTTCTCAGATGAATTTGTGATTAAATGGTAACAGTCCGATGGGAGACTTCACAAGAAAGCATGGAGGGAAACTTCAAGCAGTGAGTATGTGATAAAAGTCTTATACGTCACTCAACATGGCTTAATTTTCTGCCCAGCTGATCGGTGTAAACAGAGGTGATTTGTAAGATATGTACGACAAGGGACAGTGCATCCTTCAAAGCACCTTTTCGCTTCTTCACAGGTTAGAGGGAGGAGCTTGTGGTCCATCTCCTGAGGAAATGTCTAGCAGAAAGGCTTCTTGCATATTTAACCAGGACTGTGCTCTTCTGATGAGATGAGACCTGCTTTCACCATGCTCTTTTCAACACTCACTGTGACACACCGCTTCATGTTAGGATACAGAGAGGTAGAGTCAGGATTGCATGTTTGTGTCTATATATATATATATATATATATATATATATATATATATATAAAGGCTCATATTGTTGGAGGTTTCTGGAGGAATGTGAGTAATGAGAGGTGAAAGACACAACCGCTCTAATTAAAAGTACACAAGGAAAAAAGAACAAACCACCAGAGATAAGCATTTAACCGTGAAAATATGATCAGACAGTTAGGGATACAGTTGTTTGGATAAAATATAGAAAAAAAATCTCTTTTCTACTCAGGGAGATATTCCCCACTGTTCTGAATGTGGGTAATGTAGATTTATATGGTGGTCAGAAGAGATTAGAGTTTTTAATCAGACCCAGATCTTATTGGAATATCAAATAGAATTAATTGGATTTTCTGCCTTTTTATAACGTGATTAATGTGCCCAGCCCTCGTCATTTTAAGCAGCTGGGTGCCTTAAGAGCCTCGGCGCTTTCCTGTATTTTCACCAGCATGCTTCACTCTCATGGGTGGAGAGGAGCAATAAAAGTCATACTCAAAACAAATAAGGTTGACAGCGTATGAACTGAGTGGGTTGATTAATTCAAAGGTCATAAGTCATAGCTAATCTGGTGAATTGTGTAATGTTAATCAAATAAGATTGGGTTTGTTTTGCCTCAGGAAGGGGAGCACTTCTGTTATTGCCTGGTCGATTACCTGAGCACATCCTTGGAGGGATTTTTAGATTCGGTTATTACATTTAGGAAATTCAAATGAAGGAAGGCCTGGGTTTGTTGGGGGTTGGGAAGAATAGACAATGATTTGGATTTCTTAATAAGAAATTGTGTAGGCAAACTGCACCGTGTTGGGAAGCAAATTGACACTTTCCACAATGAGGGTACAAGATAGAGAGAAAAAAAAATGAAAATTTAGTCTAAATTAAGCTAGCTTAGGACCTGATTTGTAATTAGTTATAAACTTTAAATTTTGCAACAAATGAAACAAAAATATGAAATATTAATATATTTTTACTGCAATAATTGAATGGCAGTTCAATAGATATTGTATGATATTCATCATTCACTCAAAAAAATGAACTTCTCACTGTTGTTAGTTTCACTCAAACCATCCTTGTTCACATTACATAAAAAAATCATGTACAAGAACTTAATTTAACTGAGTTCTTCTACTAAAAATGAGTATTGTCAGCTTTACTTAATAAGTGTTTGTTCATTCAACTTAACATTGCTGAGTGAAACGCACAAATTAATGTTGACATAACTAACTAGGCAGTGGATCTGTAGTTCCCAGCATGCTTTGCAATGGACATTAGGGGAGTAAATTTAGGGATTAAAGGTCCCGTTCTTCGTGATCCCATGTTTCAAACTTTAGTTAGTGTGTAATGTTGTTGTTAGAGTATAAATAAAATCTGTAAAATTGTAAAGCTCAAAGTTCAATGCCAAGCGAGATATTTTATTTAACAGAAGTCGCCTACGTCGAACGGCCAGTTTGGACTACATCCCTCTACTTCCTTCTTTAATGACGTCACTAAAACAGTTTTTTGACTAACCTCCGCCCACAGGAATACACAAAAAAAGGGGGCGTGGTCTTGTTGCGCTCCCACGGAGAAGAGCAAGAGTTGCGTTTGTAGAGTGTGTTTGTCGCCATGTCGTCGAAACGCTGTTATTTTCATCCCGCAGTCCAATCACCTTTGTTTGGCCTTCCCAGGGACGCTGTACTTAGAGATCAATGGTTACAATTTATGTTTAACTCGGTTCCCGAAAATTATAATCCACATGTAAAACTATGTGCAGCACATGTTTACAATAACACTGAGCGCATGCATCTCCACATTATGGTAAGAGGCGTGACCTTTCCGGGCAAGGTGCGCTAAGCTGCTGTCGAATCACAACACAGGAACCGCTGGCACAATCAGAACTCGTTACGTATTTCTGAAGGAGGGACTTCATAGAACAAGGAAGTCATCAGCCCGTTTTTATGACAGTGGAAACAGCGGTATACAGATAAGTAAATTATGTGAAAAATACTGTGTTTTTTTACACGCGAAACATGAACACATGTTATATTGCACACTATAAACACAATCAAAGCTTCAAAAAAACACGAAAAACGGGACCTTTAAAGTGTTATTTTATGTGTTTTTCAGCAAAGGGAAAGATGTTCTTAGTTTATGTTAGTGTTTAATGTTCAGTTATGTTGGACATTTAGAGTATTTTCTGTAATGTTTTTGAATTTGGTGGTTACCATTATGCAGAAGAGTGTCACCTGTGTTTAGGCTGTGAGCCTCACATAAGCATGTTAAGGATGGAATTCTTGCTCTCAATTCAACTGAGTTTGTTCAATGAGTTATTTTTTAAATGCATTTTGTAGAGCAAATGAAGACTTCAGATGCAAAAGCCTCTAAGTGCCGTCTGAAATTTTCTTCTAAAATGTACCAAGCTCGTATGTTTAGGTTCAGTAATTTCACTTTAATGGCAATTAAAGGCAGGGTAGGTAAGAAATTTTGTTCCAAATTTGTTTAAACTTTCTATATATATACATGCATAATTAAAATGTAAGAACTCTGATAAAAAGAGTATAAAAATCGAGTGACTCTAGACCGTTTAATCTGTATTAAACACAGCTCATTATTTCCATCCGGGACGAAACATAGGATTGGCTTAGGCGGCTGTCACTCTCTCGCAACCATGGCAACCACCCTTTTGCCACACATGACCTGCCCACTTGCGCGCGCACGTTTGATTTGGGGAATTCAAGAGGCATGGATCCTAGGAATACCAAAACAATGGCAGAGAAACAGCAAGCAAAATTCACAGTACCGGCCTATGCAGTTAGTGAAGGCAAACCAGGCAAAAAAGGAAGACAGTAACAGTACAAGAAAAGGCAATGAACAAAAAGTCTTTGGATAAACAAAGAAATAAAACACGAGTTAATATCGGCGTGGCTCTCCAGCGATGGCGAGAACTGAGGGAACTCAAGGGGCTGAAAAGTGACTCCTTGATGGCTTTATTTCTGCTGGACAGGTAAATCTTTCTTTTTGTATTTTGATCATACATATTTTTTTGTTTATTTTTTCATGAAGCATGTGTCATTAGCACACGTAGCTGCGTAATATAGCTAACATAACATTACTTAGCGAGCCGTAGTAGAGACGATAAATAATCTATAGGCCTAGCACAAGATGATAGCTATAGTGTTGAATTGTGCATAATTTTGCTTTAGATAACTAAATACATGTTTAACAGATAGTAGGCCTAACGTTACTCCGCATCTAGGAACTTTTCTTAGAACTATATTTACCCTCTGTTTAACTCTTTTACCATGTTCACCTGTAAGTTTACCTGCACGTTTTTTTTTCGCCTTTGTTTTGTTTTTATATTCTCTACCTATGTTTACTGATGTCTTTATCTTGTATCTGTGTGTGTCGTACACACTTTGTTGTATGTGTGTGTTATTATTTTGTGTCTGCAATGCAGTTGTGAGTTGATATTTGAGTGTATGTTACTCTGTTTATCTGTAGAACAACGTATATGTTATGAATCTTACACGAAATTCATCTTCAACACAGTGTAAATGATGGTAATGGAAAAACGTGTATCATGCAACCTGTTTTTAGCTTTGCCTTATAGATAACTAACTCGTTAGCGAATTAAATTATGTTTATCTTCATAATTATAAAGTTATTTTTATTACATGTGATTCTGACATGATGTCACTACATGCACTGTGCTCCTTCCTCTCCGCTCGTCTCAGGTAAATAATGCGTCTTCCAGCTCAGTGGTCGGAGTCGCACGTTCATGCGTTTTGGGGGCGTGGCTTTGGAAGGAGCCCAGAAGGGAGGGGGTGGAGTGAATGGAAATAATGAGCTGTCTTTAAAACAGTCGTGAGAGGTCTACAGACACTCGATTTTTATACTTTCTTTTTCAGAGTACTTGCATTTTAAATATGTATTGATATATAAATAAAGTTTAAACAAATTTTGAAAAAAAAGTTTTTTATACATTTTTTACCTACCCTGCCTTTAATAGGCCATTTTCATTGCCATTAGAGTGAAATAACTGAACATAAACATACGAGCTTGGTAAAACTGCGCATTTTAGAAGAAAATTTCAGATGGCACTTACAGGCTTTTGCATCTGAAGTCTTCAAATAGTTAATTTAATAAGGTAAATTAAGTCAATAAATATGTTCAACTTACGTAATAAACACAACCTTAAGTAAACTGCACATATAAATATTTTGTAACAGTGACAAATTCAAATGGTTTGTATTTACTCAAAGAAATATTGTCAGCTTTACTTGAATTTCTTTTGTTCATTCAACTAAACTGTTATTTGTACAAATGACTCACCATGCATGGAACCGCTTGACATGCTTTAAGTAAATCCAAATTTATTCATTTTTTGAGGGTTGGATTCAGATGAGAAAGCCATGCAAGGCCTCCAATAAAACTGGACACTGATTTGTACACCATTTGTACCCTATTTGCAGAAAGTTCCAAAATGTGAATGCCAAATTTCTGTTCGCAAATGGTCGTATAATTAGTTTTTCTGTTCAAGCACAAAATGTTGAAGCTAACACACAGCAGAGAACATTTGCTGGCAGCTGTTTGCATGTATTTATGATGGAAATATCAACAAGAAAAGGAGAATTAGAGCAATGATCCACAAAATTCCAAAGCCGTTTTGAGAAAGGCTATGCTTTTGGCCATGGCATAGTTAAGGACAACAGTAACGTCTTTATTTGCTTCTCTTCTACCCAGTCAGACTAATAGATTAGATTTACAGATTTAGATTTACTAATAGTTAGATTTACAGACTAATTTCTTCTTTACATTAATTTTTTTAGATGCCAGAAAAAAATACAAATGGGAAATTAGAGCGCCAAAGCACAACAGCACAAATTTCATTGATTGCCTTTTATAACCCTGCATGTTAAATATTGCATTACTAATCGATCTAGACTTTAAAAGCCTCATTTGAGAATGGCTTGATCATTTAGTATTCACGAAAACACTTTCATGATTTTTATCTCATAACACACACACACACACAAAGACAACATTAGATGGAAATATCCTGCTTTACGTGCATCTGATAGCTCTGTAAAACTGGAGTGTGCCTCTGTGCGCAGCTTTAAATCTACGGGATGTTTTAACAGCGTGTACACTTACTCGACGGCTCTGTAAAAGTGATAGGATCAGGTGGAAGTAAATACCCACAGCACGGCCCCATCACGTTCTACTTTTCCCCGTTTTTCGACCCAAGCAGAGCCCAGAGGAGATGTTCTCATGTCTTTAACTCTCTTACTGCTTTCTGGCTCAGGTGGTCCAGCGCTGAAGTGAGAAGCTGTAATTGGCACGCAGTGCTTCCGTGAATATCCATATTTATCTTCAGGATAACACCTCACGCGCGCTGCAATCTCCAATCCCATGGTGAGAAAGTGCTTTTCCTGCTCCCCTTTTTACTCTCTCTCTCTCTCTCTCTCTCTATTACAGTATCTCTCTCTTCCAGTCTTTTCCCGCCTTCACAATAGGTAATCAGCGGGTCATTCTGATTGGCTCTGAAAGCCGGCGCTGTTTAATGAGAAGCAGAGGGCATGTGGGAAAGGAGACAACAGGTGGAGCATCAGTCTCAGGCTCTGCAGCTGGGGAGGCACCTCTGTTTCTACCAGCTGTCGGGCCTGGATAATAATCATTAAAACCGCAGGCCTGCAAATCATCCCCATACAACACGAGCAAGGCTGCCGTGAAGGACTTGCGTGTTATCGCCTCATTTGGTGAGAATGTTTTGACGTGAAAATGAGGGATGGGTTTTGATCATTTTGCGGCGGTGCCATTTTGGAAAGACATGCCAACGTAATTACTGAAATCCACCTGGACTTTGGCATAGCATGTGAACAGACGGGGGAAGGAAAGGCGGTTGAATGAATGTCAACGTGTAATCTGAATCGGGATGCCGTAAAAGGCTTTCTTTAAGCTTGGCATGCAGTGAGATCGAATTTATTGCTAAGGGCACACAAATATACTGAGTTAAATTGATTTAATTCAGTAGGTGTTGCTGTGTGAAGTTGTTGCCCTGAAAGCCCAATGCTACGTCCACCTTCATTAGGCTGCAATCCATCATCATCGGATTGGCCGCTTTTCTGGAAATGACTAGGCAGAGGTCTACATGGCTGGAACCACTCAAGGCAAAACAACAAGTGACAAACACTTTTTAAAAGGCTGCAAAATAATCTGTAGCTTTTTGCCGTTTCGTCTCACCTATTCCCCAAACGGATCTAAGAAAAGACCACAGGAAAGAAAAATCGCCAGCGAGATCTCTTTAATATCTCAATTGTTTCTGCTAGACAACAATGTGATTAAATGGAGAAGAAATGCTCAAATCACCTTCTTGTAAGATTTTTTCTACTGACACGTGTCCTCTGGAGTTTCAAAAGAGATAGCAACAATGGCAATGTGATTAGATTTGCCAAGATATAAACTTTTTCCAAGATTAAATTATCAGAACTGTGATATCTGGTTCATTTTGTAGCTCTATACTCTTACTCTATCAAATGCACCTCAATTGTTTCTCAGAGCCCAAAAAAAAAAAAAAAAAAAGATGGCCTAGTGATAATATGAGAGTTAAATGTGTATATTTATAAAATAATAATATAAGATAAAAATATATGAGTATACGCACAGAAAGACAGACAGCTTCAAAAGGCTCTACACAATCCCAGGAAAAAGGGTCTTATCTAGCAAAATTATATACTTTTATACACTTTTTAACCACAAATGCTCATCTTGCACTAGCTCTGCGATGCGCCACACATTACGTATTCATGTCGGAAAGGTCACGCAGAAGTACCGTGGTAGCATGAAAAACTCATTTTCTCCATCCGACATTGTTGTTTTTTTTTGTTTGGTTTTTTGTAAAGGCCGTTTGACTTAGTCTTTGCACATTCGCTCTGTAAACACTTGCACAGTTCTTCCGCCTACGTCACGCATGACCTTTCCAATTCGATTACGTAATGTGTGGCGCATCGCAGAGCTAGTGCAAGACAAGCATTTTTTTTTTTTTTTTTTTTTTTAGAAAATGACCAATGGTTTCGCTAGATAAGACTCTTATTCCTCGCCTGGGAGCGTGTGGAGCGCTTTGAAGCTGCATTTAAATTGCAATTGGACCTTCAATCCGTTTGTTGCCGTTGAAGTCCACTATATGGAGAAAAATCCTGGAATGTTTTCCTCAAATTTCTTTTCGACTGAAGAAAGAAAGACATAAACATCTTGGATGACACGAGGGTGAGTAAATTATCAGAAAAACTGAATTCTGAATTGAACTAATCCTTTAATGCAATTAAGATGTCTGCCTCCACTTCAAGAGTCCCTGAGTGTCAGTAAAAATCTGGATGTGATACTGAAGCAGATTGTCTAACCAGCAGGCTTATATCAAGCTACCAGCTCATTTTTGAATGAATATGGAGCTTGAATCTTTTAAGAATGATGTATGTACTGTAATTATATCCAGATGCATGTAAACCTCTGAATGAAATTAACGCTAAAAGAGGTCTGAGCAAACAGAGGTCTCATCCACCGTGCAGTGAGAGAGTCTAATTGGAGCGTTAGTATACAGCGTAGCCAACAAACTGTGTGAAAATTGGCACATTTTTAATAAGTAGACGCTAGTACTGTATGTTTTCCGGCAACTTCAGAGACAGTTTCTATGGTAACTGTGCTCTTTATCTCCACACTGCAAGGGAATATCAGTTGATTTCCAAAAGATTTCTAATGAAAGTAGTGCTCTTTAATCATATGACCTCTTAAATAGGCATCAGATAAATGATATGAAACAATCCCCAGCCTTTAATTATGGACAGATGCTTGCTCTGAGGTAAGCCTGTGCCAAAGTGAAATTTATGGTCCATCGTGGTAGAAATGCTTAGAGGCCCTTAAAATCTGATGCATTAAAACCCATCTTGGCAGCTGGTGCAATCTGCAGTCAATAGAATTTAAAAGACATTTTACTTAATTATCTCCTGAACTTTGAACAACTATAGGAGTCCTTAATGGGATTCCGGAAAAGCAGGGATTAATGTTGCACATTAGCAAGATATTGGTCATAGAAGCTCTGCCCTTTTGGCTTTGTCATGTTCAGGTCCTATTTGGTGGCTATAATATGTATTAACAGTGGCAGGTTCTTGTTAAGCGCTTGGTCACATTCAGCATCAAAAATGCTCCAAATGCCTGCGAGAGTACTCTGCAGTCTCCACTGAAATTGTTCATCCCTGTTAAGTATCAAAGCTATTTCGCTGAACCAGGAAATGGACAGATGGTTGCAAGAGTCTAACTGAAAACGTTTCCTCACACTTTAAACAATCCACAGCGAGGCCATGTCATCATTTTACGCCGGACTGCTTCACAAACGAGGGTCAATTCAACACTACATTTGCACAAAAGATTAACATGACGGCACATGCTAGTCGATGAGTTGAATCAACTCCACAGCAACTACATAAATTTATCCACTAACCCTTCAGAAATGTCCAGATGCTTTCTAAAAGTTGTAACTTCTTCCTGAATCGACTCCGGTTTGAACAATGTAAGGCTGTACACTATTACTGAAAATCCTCATTTTCTCTGCGTGAGATTCTCCAGCTTTGTTGTTGATGAGCAACCGAAGCACGAGCTGTTAAAGCTCCGCCCTCTTCTGGAAAGTGGGCCGGGAGCAGCAGCTCATTTGCATTTAAAGGGACACACACAAAAACTGTGTGTTTTTGCTCTCACCCAAATAGGGGCAAATTTGACAAGCTATAATAAATGATCTGTGGGATAATTTGAGCTGAAACTTCACAGACACATTCTGGGGACACCAGAGTCTTATATTACATCTTGTGAAAAGGGGTTGTATATGTCCCCTTTAATTGAAATTGAGTCATTAAATTGTACTTTTAAAAGTTTTTCTAAATCATATGAAACACACATCAAAATTTTGGCCACAAATGAACAATTAGTACTTAATAATACGTCAGCACGTTTTACAGATTCGTTCCCTTGATTTAAGTAAACCGATATAATTTTTTAATTAAATTTAAATGAGAGAACAAATTCTTAATTATATAAATTCTTATTTATTATATATGTATGAAACCTCTGTATGAAACCACTATTAAAACAACGAGCGCATTTTTATGAACTTGTGCATGATTTAAAGTAGATGTTTTGTTGACCATTGATTTATATTGTATGAACAAAAAACACTAAACCAAAATACCTTCTTTAAAGAAGATGGAAAGTCATACAGGTTTGGACCGTCATGAGGGCGAGTAAATTATAACCAAATTTTCATTTTTGAGTGAATGATCCATTCAATTAATGTGGTGGAACCAGCAACTAACAAATTTTCCTTACACTTTCAGTCAAACTCATCTTAATCATTATTTCCATAGTTCTAAAAAAATATTTTTACTTACAAATTAATTCATAAGTATCATTACATGTTTAATGAATCATACCCGTGACAATTTTGCAAACAGAAAACAAAAATAATTTAAAAATAATAATTTTTAATTCAGATATTGCTCATCCATGAAGAGGCATATTTAATTAATTATATATATGAACTGTATTTGTAATATATAGGTGAATATATACATCATAGAAACACGTTTTTCCAACTGACCGACATTACATATTTATTCATCTGCCACATCTTTTTATTTCAAGTTTAGTGTATATGTCTTGGGGACTGCTGACAAAAGAACACAACATGACATCTCAAAAGGATGGGAAAAATTGGATATCCGCCATTTGGAAAGTGCACGGTTCACACTACCACCTTGCTTGAATAAGGACCGACAGCCTGCCCTACTCTTTCTTTTCTGATGCTGTCAGAGAAAAACATTCTCTGGTATTCTTCTCACCATGAACAAGATAAGTCTGTCAGAAATAAAAGAAGGTGCTCTGTCCGTACGCGATACGGCTCTACGCACGGATAAATTGCCCTGCAGATTCAATTGGGGGACTGATGGGGGGCAGGATGGAACTGAGGGAAACCTGAATAGTGGACTGTTTGAATTGTCATGTGGGCATGAAGTATTATTTACTGTGATGAACAAGCCACACAGTCAGATTATAAATGAGCTTTTCCCCAGGAGAGGGTAAACAGTGACACACTTGACACAAAGACAGACATGGTGTTTGCTTTTGCAGCTTTTTCCTCCTCTACAGCCATATGTACAGTGCCACACAATGAATGATATCACCTTTGCTTCCCGTTTCATTTCCTGAGAGACATCCCATTTTACAGAATATCCCAATATGTTTGAATTGTCTTTGGTGAGCAGACGAAGACATTAATCAAATCTGCAAGTATGAGACAGCTTTTTTTTTTCTTTTCTTTTTTTGTCTTCCAGAGGCCAGAAGCATTTTCTAGCAGATGGTAGTTTGGCTGTTTCCATGTACCTGCACCTGTTTCTCAATTTATTTCTACATTTTCTTTCTCGACACACTAATATCACATCCTATTCTGTCCCACTAGGCAATAAGTCAAATCTTGAAATGTGATAAACAAACCGTTGCATTTTTTTCCGATTTCAAATGGAGTGCAACCGAGACTGGCCATGTTTCCAGACATCTTGATTCCAGAAGTATTTGAGATTTAAAACTATTGCTTGATACATAGTTTACCAAGCAGCTCTGAGATGAGTTATGATATTATAAACTTATTTATCTGAACCAAAAATGTTTTTGAAAAAGATGCAAGTACTGCGTACTTAATGCTTTTACAGGGTAATGTAATACACAGTTAACAAAGTGCTCTAATTGACATATTTAATTCAAAATGACTGGAAACTACACTGAAAAAAAATGCCTTCACTCAGAAATTGCTAGTAAATTTCACAATTAATTACAAAGGAATGGCAAGTAACACATTGAATTTAAACATGAAATTTTGAAGTAGAAACAGGGATTTGATTCCTCTTTTGCATATCCACGCGCTCGAATGGACACATACACACAAAATTATATCAAAATACCAGTCTCAGCAAGTATTCTCATACAGTTGGTTATGTCTTAAGTGAACGTAAACAGTTGAGAAAGAAATCAGTATCATTATATTGGATCCATGCATTCGGTCTTAAAGTGACAGCAGCCTATAAATACCTGCTGCCGTCTATATTATTAATGTTAATCAAACAACTTCTTTAACAAAGATTAACCCTTTGAGCGGTACGGTCCCACATATGGGATTAAGAACGTTCAGCGACGTCACAAAACTGCCAGATTCAAACTGTGCTTTCGCACATTGGCTGCGAGACGGACACGTGCAGCGCTTATCATATTATATCACAACTATGCAGTGTTTTCAGCCACACAATTTTTTTTTTTTTCAGGTTTCAGACATTTAAATATGCATAAGCACCAGTAAAACAATACATTTAGAGTTTATAAAATACACACTGATGTCAGACATCAGTGGAAGCAGCAATAACAATCCATTCAAATATAATTTGCCAACTTTTATTCATATCAGACACATAATGGGCCTAAGTAACTATAAAGTTTACTCTATTATTCTTCCAGTTCACCAGCCACTTACTTGCATATATTTCAGGAGAAACTGATGTATTAACCTGCTGTAAATCTGACTGACAGGACTGCTGGGCAAACTAAGATGGCGGCAGCCATCTCGCATTATAGATCAAGATAAAGATCCTTTATAAAGGTTTTTAAACGACAAAACGCACTCACTTTCACATATTTGAGAATCGGAATCCCGTATAGTTGATGACATGGTAAGCAAGTTTGAGAATATTTTAAATAAAAAAGGAAAAACAAAATAATAGCGATCCATCTGTCATACAGTGTTATTGTGGCTGCGTTCAGCGTACGTGACACGCATAACGCGACGCCATGGAAACAATAAGGGCAAACGTTCTAAAATAGCGGTCGCCTTAAAAAAAAAAGCTAGAATATTTTAAACTCACACTTGAAAGGGTTAATCTATATTTATTTTATACAGTGAACACTATTACATTTAGAACATACATTTAGGCCTAATTATTACGTCTATACCTGAATACACTAAAGTTAGACCGTACTTTATTTGTAACTTTGTTATATTGTATTTATCTATGAATAGTGTATTTGATCTTTTTTTCTTTCTTTTTTTACTGACTGTTTACTTGTTTGTAATAATGTTTGAACTTTATTTGTTTGGCTACAGTGCATTACAGTAACTGTGCATTTTATTACTAAATTCACAGTTAATGTCTTGTCACAGAACTAAAAACACAGCATTCACAGTGAGCCAGCGTGTAGTTCATTCACAAGCCCTTGTATATCTCAGTAAGGGACCAGCTGAGGACAGGATGTTTTCCCTTCCAGCCAAAAGCTTTATTAAGAACTGCACATGGAATTTACAAGAGCACACTACTGGACTCTTGCTTTATATTGAGACTCTACCCTCAAAGACTCTGACGCAGTGTATTTGTACTGCCGCGCAAGTATTATATTGGCTGTGGCTTTGGAGTCATTGCACAGGCCTTGTGGTTCCCATGTGAACTAATTACAGTGATTGCAATATGGACATTTCATTCAATAGGAAGCAATTTTACAGTGAGTGTGTGAAGTATATGCAAGCATCAGCTCTTGCTTGACATGCAGAGTGATCAAGAATATTGATCCTGTTAAATACAATGACACTGTGAGGTAAAGTTCATTCATAATTCAAATGGAATTGTATATTATTATCATCAATGTTGACAACTTTTTTTTCTGCTTAATATTTTTATGTAAAATGTGATACTTTCATACTATTCAAAAGTTTGGCATAAATAAGATTTTGTTTTTTTATTATTAATACTTCTAGTCAGCAAATAAGGGAATAAGTTGATATTGTTACAAAAGATTTATATTTCAAATAAAAGCTGTTTTTAACCACAAAAATATTAAGCAGCAAAAAAAAAAAAAAAAAATTTGCCATTTCAGGAATAAATCTCATTTTAACATAAAATAGGAAACAGTTCTTGTAAATTGTAATAATATTTCAAATATCACAGTTTTATTTGATTAAACAATCATTATGTGTTTTTGAAATGTAGCCTTGGTATAAGCAACTTCTTTAAAAAAAAAAAAAACTTTTGACCTGTATATATACACACAATTTTATATTAAAAAGGGAAGCTTTTCTCAAATAGCTTCACTTTTATTTTGTTTAACCCACTGGGGTCTGAGGTTTTATTTGGGCCCTGGAGATGTTTTGATGCCCTGACATTTTACTTATACTTACAACGGTTACCCTTTATTTCGACAGCCCACTTTAGATATTCTATTATATCTTTGCAACTACGTCAACTACCAGTCATTAGAGTATTAGTAGACTGTTAGATTAGGGTTCGGGTTAGTAGAATAAGTTGAAATGTAGTTACAAAGTTACTTCTAGTCAGTAGATTGTTGGGTAGCATCAAAATAAAGTGTTAGCAGATATTAAGAAGAGTTAGTTAACATGTAGGCTTGTTACATTTTTAATAGTCTGATTACATTGTATTCAGCACAATAATATGTGAGCAGCATGTATGTAAAATTTTTATTTTTTTTTAGAAAATTACCTTTATGTGTGGTTAGTGAGAACATTTTGTCCCCAAAAGCACTTTTGCGTCACATGAACCTCACATTTTATCGACACACCATTGCTTTATGATTATACTGATCTTATAATCCCTAAAAGCAAGGCAATCTAATTGATATCTGCACTGTATGTATATCCAACAGCCAAGCACACATAAGAAACTGACAGAGAGAGAGAGAGAGAGAGAGAACTCTTTGAGAAGAGTGGCTGGCCGGTGGCCGCTCAAAAACTCAATCAATAAAAGAACCTCTGAAGTGAGCATTGACAAACCTGTTATGTATCACAGGCTTTAATGGATTCTGCAGGTATACAGCCATGCTACTCTGTATCCCGAGCTCTAATTACTTTGCAGGAGGGATGACGAACACAAATGGGGGGTGGGGGGGTGGGTAATGTTCAATACCCCTTATGCTCTCGAACGTGGAGCCTGATCACTGCCCATAATAAGAGTGCCGGCAGCAAACCGCACAATAATATCTAGCAATGGACATTAATGAAAAAATGAAAACATACAGCTAAAGAGATACTTAAAACTGGTCTCAGTGTATGGGTCAATGATATATAAGTGCTCAAGACTGCAAAAATGTGAAGTGGCGATAACATATTTTCATTAAACTGTGAATGAATAAATAAATTAATAAATAAATACATAGTTGCTAAGATAATTTAATATCCTGTTTTTTTTCTGCATGTATAGGTTACACCACATGATGTTTATTTTTCTCTCTCTCTCTCTTTTTTCCCTGAGGCTTTTACATTATGATTACAGGATAATTGTATCACCATTTTCGAATTTATGCCCAAAATATATTATTTTGCTTAATAATATATGTACAGTATATGTATGTGTGTGTGTGTGTTATTTTGTATTAAAACGTATATATATATTAAAATAATCATATAGAACAACTGTATTGAAGTCACTGCATATATGAATTGTATTTTTGAATAAATTAATAGATAAGATAAAAATAAGCACCACATCATTAACCCATGTCATAGACACATCCATATAGTTATATTAAATACTGTTCGGGAGCAATTGCAACCAGTTCCAGATCTATTGCAAAACTAATTTGCACATATTGTCCGAAACTGTAGCCTTCACTAACTACATATAGGCTGTTTAAAGTGACTATCTGTATTGCCAACGGTTCCAAAACACAGGTTCCACTTATTCAACGATATCTTATCCTAATAGCTTTAAGAGCATTATTTGCATTTAATACAGCTGCGACTGACAGTGACATCTGCAGCGTTAGAGTTGCAATCTCCAAAGCAAACTTTACCACGGTGCTTGCAGGGTTAGAATGCGCGGTTAATGACTCACGCAAGCTGCTGATTCAAGGTGAAGCTGTTAATGCCATTTGTGTGCTTTCCAAGAGATACAATCTCAACAACTGTGCAATCTTTGCTTTGCTAAATTGAAATAAAACAGCACTCAAGGGCAAAGGCTGTAAGGACATCAGCTTTGTAATTTCAGCCTTATCTGCAAGTTCCAGTCACTTATTTAACACACTGTTGAGGCCACCGGATGCTCACTGAAACCTCCATTTTCCTCAACATTCACTTCAGATTTTAATTACTTGTCAATTTCAAGCTGTCCCAAGGCTTAACACTTGCTGTCAGCTCCCAGTCAGTCCCTCCCAACACACTAGTGCATTGCTGCCAAGAGGTATTGTGCTCGGGACAAGAAAAGTGAAAGAGAGCCTTCAAAAACAGACCTTGTCTTGAATCTCCATGTCTCTGTATTGAAGGCCCTCAAGCATTCAGGTATAGTAAAAACCTTTGTTTGCCACAAGACATATCCAGCTGCTAATGTGCATTGAAGCGCAAGGGACATCGCCACAGGCTTACAACATCTCCATCAATTTAAAATCAAAAGGCTGCCGTCTCGATGTGTAAACAAGAAACATCTATCAAAAGTACATACTTCATATCGCAACGAATCAAAGCCCAATATGCCACTTCAGTGCAACAGCCTCTCAGGGGTGTTCAGGACCACGGACAGCCCCTCCTTCCCTATTCAACCTCCTCCGCCTCAGTTCTAGGATACTGGTGTATGAATAAAAATAGGGTGCTTCCAGTCTCATCTAGTCATGTCACATTCCTGCATGATAGCAATAGGTCTATCCGCTGTGTTTACAGAAACTTTTTATGTATAATCTCAGCTATGCATAAGTGCTTATGGGCCAGATTTACTAACAGCTTGCACCAGCACAAACCCTCTTTTGTCATTAAAAAACTACTGTCAGGATTTACTAAAGACACGTAGTGAAAAATTAGGGCTTTTGCAGCTGACCTTATTGCATATGCATTAGGGCTGCACGATTTATCGCAATTTTATTGCACGCGATTTGGCAAATGCTGCGATTATTTTATGTGCAGCTTGTTAGTGCTCCGTGATCAGTAGTAAATGCTTCTCCATCTGAAAGCCAGAGGGCGCAAAAACTCCAAATATTTCTTGCCGCAGAAGTAGATGTTTGACGCGTGTTGCTTTTTCAAATGTACATTATAAGTGACTCAAACTCGCAGTGCTTTCAGATGTATTAGCATTTGTAGCCATACTTCATTGACAAGCTGCACATAAAAAAAATAATCGCAGCCTTTGCGATTTCATAATCGCACTAAGAATCGCATTTAAGCACGATTTCAATGTTATTGTTCACATTGTGTGATATATCCTACAGCCCTAATATGCATTTGTAGGAGTTTCCCTTCCAGAAGCAAAATTTGTGTGTAAATGAATCACGCACGGTGATTTACTAAGGTTTGCGCTAGTCAATTTACTAGTATTTGCCATTACTTACCACCCAAAAAAAGCATGACGCTAAATTGTGCTGCTATTGGTAGATTGCGTTGGTCATTATGGAAATGCTCCGGCTGCGTCCGTGTTCTTAAATTTACGTGTCGTCAGTAGATCACGCACAGAACTTTTCACTCCCATCGGCGCTTTTATGGGATTTTGCTCTCACGCTAATTTTCCCTGTTTAGTAAATCTAGCCCTATACCTGTAGCTTTCCTAAAATACAGCTACAAGCAAAATTGGTATATTTGATAAATCTGGAATAATTAATCTGCAGTCAATGAGATTGTTTGCAAAACATTTAAATAGTCTGGTTAATTGTTCGCTATTCCTGCAGCACGCTATCAGAGTTCCTCTGAAACCTTCCACCTCCCCCAGCTCCACCTGCCTAGATCTGATACAGGATTTATGTGTTTATTTATGTGGCAGTAGCAGCGTAACTTACATGCTCATAGCAGTGCATCTTTGTATAAATCAAAAGTCCATACTTGCTCTGCAGCAGCAGCAACGTAGCAGGTCTAGTCAAATACATTAACATTGCCATATTCAATAACATGATCAAAGTATCATGACTGAAATACATGATTTAAGAATATATATATATATATATATATATATATACTGTATACACACTTTTATTTAGCAAGGATGCATTAAAGAGTAAATTTTTATATTGTAATAATATTTCACAATATTACTGTGTTAACTGTATTTTTGATCAAATAAATGCAGTCTTGGTGAATATAAGAGATTTCTTTCAAAAACATAAAATCTTACCAACCCCAAACTTTTGAATGATAGTGTATATATTTCAGTAATAATGAAGCTATATAATTTCAAATATCTCATAGTTTTTATTGCTATGGATGCTATGTTTCTGCCTTACCTATGTAAATATTCTCTTTTATTCTCCTCTGTACCTTACTGGATCAAGGCGCTCATCTCTCAGAATGATAGGTTCAGAACTGTCTTTATCCATTATCAACACACTCAGTGGTGCTGTAAAAGCCGTCTACCTCACATATCACCAACAATTGCACTTGTGTTTTATTACTCTATGTATTAAGTGAGCACAATGGGGTGGCTACATAATTTATCATTCGTTATGCCATATGTGAGTGCTGCAGGCATAAGGGATGCTTTCTATAAAGCCAGATAATATGATATTAATATGAGAGTTGATTTTCCAACACTGCACATGTAAACATACCGTCTTTTCACCCCCATCTTGCCATCTTTCTCTCACACTGTCTATCTGTCTGTCTATCCATCTCTCTCTTTCTCTGTATCCGCGGCACGAATGCTCTCTCCTCCACAAAGAGCCGGGCTCAGACACCTTGCATACAAAACAGCTGACTCAATCTTCAAGCTGCATAATCAAGATAAGAGAGACGGAGAGAGAGAGAGAGAGAGAGAGAGGGACAGATGCACACATCTAACAAATTGTTTTAGTTTTTTTGAACAAGCACAACTCTTTGTTGAACGTTAGGTTATGGTTAGGCGCAGCTCTTGAGTAATTCTTCTTGACAAAGGTTGAGAATGATTTGCCTTTTACCAATGAATTAAAGTGAGGGTGGAGATTCTCAGTGTGTCTGTAGCCTAAAGAGTGCAATTCACCCTCAGTCATCTATGTAAGCTGCTGTATATCTTCTAGTGAATGATATTTCAGCAATGATACCAACATACACTAAGATCCAAAATAATAATAATAATAATGTTAAGGTTCATTCTGACACAGGACCCTGAAAGTACTCCAAAGGGTCCTTGGGTAAGATATTTGAAACATAAAAAAACGTACATTTCCGTGGCATTTAGAGTTTTTTTTTTTTTTTTATGGCAGTTATTATATAGATTGTTACAAGAACATATGTCTTTTTTATTCTGAGTGTCTCTGGATTGCCTCAGAATCGGGATAAGGGTTCCTTGGATATACAAAAATTGAAAATACCTGCTTTAATTGAATAACATTAATTATTTTAGGCTAAAACAATAATTTATTAAAATAGGCAACCTGTTATAGTCAAAACAAAACAGCTCCGTAAGACCACAATGATTTAGTTCATTTGCACATTTCATTTGGAAAAGCTCGTAAAATCCAAACATTCGGGATTTGAGAACTCTGGGACAAAATATAAAATCTTTCATTTAGTAAAAAATAAAAATGGTTTGTCCAGCCAAATGTATTTGCGTATTTTGAGGGGGATATACAAGCTGAGACACCATCGCTCTGTTTGCTGATCAGTAGCATGACGGACTAAGCTCTTTTCTTACATTATGAACTGTGTTACTCGGTGACCTAATATGCTTAGGATCTTTCTGAGGGTGAGATTCAAAGTTCATGTAACTGTACAGTTACAGTATGTCAGTCAAAGTGAAGAAAAAGCATATGCAATTGCATATCTAACTGGATGCAAAACTTGGACATTTGCACTGATACACCTCAGTATACAGTTCTGTTATACAGATTAGGTTTAGTCATGTTTCATGTCTTTTCTTTTTAAACCCCTTTTTAGCACTTTTTTTAAACAAAGTATGTTTGCAAAGTGTTATTTTTCTTAATCTCAACCTTTATGAAATCACTAAAGCTAGGCTACTTCATATTAAATTCTGACTTACTTCAAAGTATGTCTGCGTCATATATTCAATCTTAACTCAATTATTATGTCTCTGAATAATTTATTAGACTACTATCTTCAAATGATTTCTTAATTTAGCCATCTTAACGTGCGGTCCTCAGAGTGACACTCGTGCACTCGGTTTTTTTTTTTTTTTTTTTTTTTTTCCTTTCCCATTCAACAGCAACACTACATACAACTGGTAAACCAATTGTATTTTAGATATAGGCTAGAGCAAGCAGCACACTTTCATGCTTAACCATTGTGGAAATAGATGAACACTACCAGACTGGAAAACTTTCCGAGCTTTGTCGGTGTAAACAGATACGATTAGCTACGATAAGCGTATTTACCATGTACAGATCGTACATATAGGCTACTCACGCGATTCACTAAAATATAGCGACCGAGGACTGAAAGGGGCCATCAGTTGTCATTTTTATGGCTAAAGGCGAACTCTAGCGGCAAACCAAACCAAACCTGACTGCGGTCCATGGTCCTGAAACATTTGGCGACATTCTGGAGATGTTAGCGAAAGCACGATGTATTAAATCTCTAAGAGTTCAACAACCCCTAAACTAACATTCACATAGTGTTTCCTTGGCTAATGTACCTTAGAATTGCATATATTACCTCAGCATGTCAGTATGTGTCTAATGATTCCATGCAGAATATCAAATGATTCCAAAAGAAACGCGCTCACAACTCGCGTTTACATTTGAACGTCGATATACAATCACGCCTTAGTGCAAAACGAAGCGAATTCATGTTCATTTGGAGTCCGTTAAGGCGCACTGTCAAACTCAACACATTAGACGATGCATTTATAAGTTCGACAAGTCACACTGAGGCATTTGTTGCAAATACGCGGGTGTACAAAAGCCACATGGATAACTTACATGTCTCAGACTACACTTGCGCTCCTTTCATTTCTCGTGCAACAAAACCAACACTAGAAGCGACGTAGATGCGACATTCCAAAGCATTTCCCACTTACCTTTTTCGCAGAGCGAAGCGAGAGTCTCTCCGTAACCAAACCGGGGTCCCTATGTCACCATGTACCCCCTTGACATTTTCTAAGAGGCAGTAGAGATCGGACGGGGGGCAAATAAAAAAAAACACACACACAAGGTTCCTCTTGGCCTCGGAATACAAAGAGCTGCAGCTCCTCACTGCGTCAAGCGCGATCCTCAAAGATCCATTAAAGAGCGAGTGATTAATTCAAGGCAGAGCCTTTATGTATTCCGCACAGACAGAGACATGGCAGAGTTGTTTCGTCTGTCATAACGCGAGCGGACAGCGCCTTATAACTATTTCCAGTCAATTATTAGTTGAGCTGAGGAGCGGGACTAGAGCACTGCTCATCCACAAGTCCAGTTGGGGCAAAGTTAAATCTCATAATAAGATTGTAGGTTACTGCGAGGCTATAAATGGTGTGGGTTCCACACTGAAGGCAAGAGGGCTGCGTGCCACGTGAGAGGACTGTTTAGCCTAGTTCAAAATGTGAGATTTTAACACATCACTGTATACAGAAAGCATTTAAAATCTTTGAAATATTTAAAATATTTGAATTTGTAATTCTATAGGCAACACGGTGAGCAAAATAGAGTAGACTATGTAGAATAAACCTTTGGCAAGCACTGCTAAATTATATTTACGCGATGGAATATGTAAACTATTTCATATCTTGCAAAGTATAGCTACCTGTTGTGCAGGTACACATTAAAAAAAATTCTCGAACTGTTATTTTTTATGACATTCGGTTCAGCTGACGATTTTTGAACGTGCATTAGTAAAGAGCTACTAAAATGTGCACTACTTTTCAACGGCGCTTTACTAAAGAAAGAAATATAGTACTGCGCAACCAGTGAAATGACTCTGAATAAGACCTGATTCATGTTAGTGATTCAAAAGCAGCGCAGTACCATAAAAACGATTCTTAGGCGGTTCTTTTAGAGTTATACTAACTGGTTCTTTGTAGTGAATCAAAATACAGCGTGGAATTCCAGTCCAAATCTCGAATAAACGACTCATACGAGCTGCTTCTTTTAGTGAATCAAAACCACTTACTGTACGTCTCATTCAAAATGTTTTTTTAAATTAATCTGACTCATTTACCCGAAGCTACTTCTGTTATGAACTATGTTGTACTTCAGTCTCGTGACACCTGATTAACATGGCAATGTTCAATTAAATATAAATATAATGAGTTTTGTGAATGAATGGACACATTTTTTTATGTAGCCTAGTTAGGACCAATTATTCAATTTTATGAAATGTCATATGCCACAAAACAATTTTTTTCAAGAATCCTATTGAATATATCAATATTAGATGCTGTTCTAGACTATACCCTATATTTGAGGGTCTCATAATTAATAAGAATTGCATTTAATTTGATATCTTCCTACCAAAGTACTAAACAATCATTGTTTTTAAACCAGAATCGTTAACAGAAATCAGAAATAGAATCATTAACCAATTCCCATCCCTTTTCCACAAATACTGTAAAATACAATTTCTTGCTGGAATCGCTCAGGGAGGGGATTTGGGAAAAGGGAAAGCATGAGAAACAAGGCTGGCATCATTTCATATTGACTTTCTGCACTCTTGGGAACAGCACCAATCCACCACATCCTCCAAATGCACTCAGTCACAATTTAAGGTTGGTAAACCTTTTGAGATACGATTGACAGCCATTCTTCATACTTTGTAACCTTGACTCTCTGGAGGCAGGAGGGAGCTGTGGGCTGCTGCCTAAGTGTCTGGCACAGGACGGATGCATTGTGGAGGCTGAAGTTCCCTAGCTTTCTGCTGCGCTCATAAAGAAGCACGCAGGCACTGAGTGGGCATCCATCTGTAGAGAGATGCTGGTGATCTGGTGCATTACCCACAGAGTGGCCGGGCTTTTGTGTGTGTCTGCTGAGGATCACCGGTCCGCACAGCTGCAGGGCTGGGGCTGTCAGCACTGACTGCTCATTAGAGTGGGCAGGCTGATGTGACGTGGTAAGGTTAAATGCTTGCTATTTTCTGTTGTAGGTAGCAGTCAACCACACTGAATCAAACGGGGGTAATATAAGGGGTGCACATTGATCCCTTGTAAGTTTTATGCAACACTGCAAATGGCGTAGAGACTCTGGGCTCATCACATATTAAGCCGTTTCTTGTGGCACATAAATTTTCACTTTACTTAAATGTATATTTGTTTTCACAAACTAATAATAGTCGAAGCTGTGTTTAAGTTAGGAAGGTTGACAGGTCTGTAATTTGTATCCGTTCTAATGAATTCCAGCTAATTAATAATGAAAGAAAGAGTTCTACTGCTAAATACCTTCTGGTCTGTAAGCTAGGAAGCACAAGTTAATTTGAGTATTAAGTGCAAGTAAAATTTGCTGATGAGCAAGATCGTGTGATGGGTGTCACATGATTCTGGTCATAGTTCGTATTCCTCTTAATGAGTATAATTGCTTAAAAGCGTTAAAGAATCATCACTGGAACCAGAAGAAATAAATATTTTCAATAAATTAATACTATTTTAAAAAAATGTTAAATGTTGGGTTATTTCAACCCATGTTTGGGTCAAATATGGACAAAACCAACCGTTGATTTAAATTTTCAAAATAATTTTTTTTTTAAATCAAATGGTTTGGTTTGTATATATATGACCCAAACATGGGTTGAAACAACCCTGCATTTTTAGTTAGGTTTTTTTTTTTTTTTTTTAGAGTGAATAGTTAGCCTTAAAGGATTAGTTCACTTTCAAATGAAAATTACCCCAAGCTTTACTCACCCTCAAGCCATTAATGGCAGTGAATGGGAGTCACTAGTATGAGCTGAAGAAAGTGCTTCCATCCACATCCATCCATCATAAACGTACTCCACACGGCTCTGGGGGGTTAATAAAGGCCTTTTGAAGCAAAGCGATGCGTTTGTGTAAAAAAGTATCCTTATTTAACAAGTTATGAAGTAAAATATCTAGCTTCCGCCAGACCCGCCTTCCGTATTCAACTTATGAAGAAAGTGTAAACCTCTCGCAGTTCAAAACTCTTACGCTACGTCCTACGCCTTCCCTATTCATCTTACGGGAAAATAATCTTAACTGATGTGATGCCAGTTTACACTTTCTTCATAACATGAATAGGGACTTCATAACTTGTTAAATATGGATTTTTTTTTTTTTTTTAAACAAATGCACCACTTCACTTCAGAAGGCCTTTATTAACCCCAGAGCTGTGGAGTATGTTTCTGATGGATGGATGTGGATGGAGACACTTTCTTCAGCTCATACTTATTGATCCCACTCACTGCCATTATAAAGCTCGGATGCGTCAGGATATTTATTTAATATTTCTCAGATTGTGTTCATCAGAAAGAAGAAAGTCATATACACCTAGGATGGCTTGAGGTTGAGTAAAGCTTGGGCTAATTTTCATTTAAAATTGAACTAATCCTTTAACTATTAAACAGCATCATGTGCCCTCATTATGTTTAATCAAAATAACTTCCCCTCCTTCTTGCAGCGACATCTCTTTTCTTTCTGATGGCATATTTACTGGTGCAAGGACAGGACAACCTGTCACTCACATGAGATCCACCAATAGCAAACCAAAACAAAATCCAGTCCCGCCCACCCCCATTTTTTCTTGTTCAAGAAGCCACTTAAATATGTCACAATCGGGAAGAAAAAAAAAAAACATCATAACTTTTGTTCCATGCAAACTTTAAGACTCACAGTTAGGCTGCTGGATCAACTAAAAGGTATCAACTCATTAGAATCATTCGATCGGGGAATCTGACAGCTGTTGTGCCTTATGTGTTTGATTCACTTAAAGGGTTAGTTCATCCAAAACTGAAAGTTCACTCATCCTCATGCCGTTCCAAACCCGTAAGAACCCTTTCGTTCATTTTCAGAACACAAATGAAACTCTTTTAGATGAAAGCTAAAAGCTTTCTGTAAAGGACCGCTAATTTACAAAAGAGAGTTTATAAAGTTTGTATTGATTTATTTACAGAGCCAAGTGGTGCTTGCTGCAGAGTCAAATGACCTCCAGCTCCACCTCTCTGGAGCTCAAGGGTGGAGCCTAACCTGTTTAATGGGTGGAGAGATAGGGTTATGGGTAGGGTTAGGGTGTGGTTGGAGGATGCAGCTCCACCCATCATGCTCACAGTAGGTTGAGAGAGGGGGAGCTGGAGGTTATACTCCACCCATGGCTCTGCAGTGAGTAGCCTCTCCACTGAGCTGCCTTGAAAGACTTTTATTTTGATACGGACTTGACATGCAACATTTGGACTGTATAAAGCGGGGTGGGGAACGTTGATCCTGGAGGGTCATAGAGTACCCCAGGGATGACGTGTTTTTGTAGGCCAACCTGGAAGTTAGCGGCTCACGGGTTCCCTCGATTGAAAGCCTATGCATTTTTCCCATAGATTTTTGGAAAATCGCAGAAAATAAGCTCTGTGTTCAACAAAGGGTTATGACACTTACACGTTTTGTCTATCAAGATAATCTTTACAAGTTAACACAACATTTATACATTTTGAAGCCTAAATAAAGTGGTCGGATATAAAAGGCTAACAGTAGGCTATAAACGGACTACAGCATACCATGGTCGCGGATCAACGTCACCAACACCAAGCGTCCTCAAACTTTATTTAGAAAAAAACTTTATTTAAAAACATGCTCTCTGATTATGATCTGCGCTGTTATGAATACTTATCCACTTTTTCATGAGAAATGCTGTCCAAATGTCCCGTTTTTAATGATGACGTCTAAAGTCCCCACCAAAGGAAGTAGCCCTTTTAGCAACTTGTTAGCAACCGCCGATTTTAAGACACAGTAAAAGTTTAAAAAATCACAAGTGGGTTATAACTGGTGTGTTTTATGTCATAGATCAAAACGTGAAAGTATTTAGAGGCTTTGTTAACCACAGACCTTATTTCAGGCGATTTAGCAAAAACCCATTCAAAAAGCCCATAGACTTTACGGCGTTTGTACCAGAAGTCCTAAAATGCTAACTCGCTTCTGGGTTTTGCCTACAAAAATGCGTCATCCCTGAGGCACTCTATTGTCCTGCAGAGTTTAGTTCCAATCCTAATTAAACACACCTGAAGCTAATCAAGGTCTTCAGGATTACTAAAGTTACAGGCAGGTGAGTGTTTTTTTCAGGGTTGGAGCTAAACTCTGCAGGACAATAGCCCTCCAGGATCAACGTTCCCCACCCCTGGTATAAAACGTTCCTCGTTTCCATTCTTGTGTATGTGCGCACACACTTTTGTGAAGGACACAGCTTGCAGTCTATGACGGTTTTCTCTTCCCATTGTATTATTGTGTATCCCTCTTGAGGGTTATAAAGTAAACGAGTTTAATGTCTATCATTTTGTAATTGTTTTATTGTGATGTTGGTTATTGTGTTAGAGTTATACAGTGTTTTCTTCTCAAGTTTTTTTTTTTTTTTTTGTAGCTCTTACGATGTTTACATGAGTGTCACGAATAAAATGCTAATGGAGGTTTAAGAAGTATTTGACCATTATTCCAGTGGGGTTGCAACACTTTCTGTACTTCCATCGACAGCCTATGTAATTCAAATTTTGACGCTTCAAAAAGATATTGTGAAGCTAATCCATATGAATTGAACAATTTAGTCCAAATTTTCTGAAGAGACTTTATTGCTTTTTATGATGAACAGATTTAGGCTTTTACTCACATATAAACATTGATCAGCAAACATAAACAGAACTCTCAGTTCTGTTAACGGCTCATAGACTATTCACATGGTGGTGCTTCTCACAGGTTCTATCACAAATCCTGCACAATTGATTAAAGATGTATTTTACAATCAAATGATAAAAGGTGGCATTTTAAGGTATGCACATATTACACAGCAACTATTCAGCCTGAATCCGAATTGCACTGATTGGAAATCCCATTGAGCAAAACAAAATGGCAAAATCTGACTGATTAAACGTGAAGCCAGTGTGGTGGGAAGAAGATGCACATAGACACTCTGCAAATTGCCCATTCACCTAAAATCAGTCTACGAAGCATGAATGTGGGATTTTATTATATTTGCAATGAGCTGTCTAAACTAAGGCTAAATATTTTAAGTAGCTGTCAATATTATAGAGAGCGGACTCTAATGTCCGTAAATGGGTTTTGTGGAGAGTAAAAGACAGACTGTGAGGTGAGTTATTGGTTGTGATTTATTCAAATCCTCCATTTATTTGCTAAGCCTATTAGATGGCGAGGAGAAAGAGAAGGCTAGTTATAATTCAGAAGAGGAAATGTTTAGTGGCAGTTGATATAATGGAGCATCTGCCACCCCTGAACATGGCAGATCCATCTTAACATCTGGACTACAGGACAGATGCCTGCAGCTGTCCTCCTATTGGTTGGGAAATGTCAGAAAGATGAGATACTATTAGGTACAGGTTTATTCAAATGCGTGATTTAAGTGCCGTATAGTAGCAATGAAAGGCCATTTGTTTAAGTGACTCAACATTTTTCTTTCACAGCAGATGTGGATGACTGCCGTTAGTGGTGTGAAGTACTCATTGATTACAGATTTTCATGCCATATGGGCCCTCCATGATGTTTCTTTGTAGGGCAACTGCTATTATTTCCATACGTCGCCAGTGGAAAATGCATGGGACTTTCAATTTGAAAGCGAAATGGAATTGTTATTCCATTTAATTTTTAATTCTCTGCTATTATTGTCAAAATTGCATTATGGAAATCCATGTTTAAAGGATTACTGTGTTTAAAATATGCGAATTACATTCCATGAATGAATGGTGAATCTAATGGCTGAATGGACTAAGTCTGTTTATGTGAGTCTCATATATGTGCTTATTCCATAAAGACACTGCAGCGCACTTCCCGCGCTATCTCACTCTGCCTAAGAACGTGAAAAAAAAGGTGGATTGTCTTTGATAAGTGTTTTGTCTTGCTCCTCCCTCTAGATTTAAATGTCTCATGAATAATGCATCAGTATGACAGCCTGCATAAATGTTAAGCGGTAATGTAAGTTGGTGAATATGTAACGTTCCCTGTGAGTTTCAGTCGTGCAGCATTCCTCGACATCAGCAGAATTGTGAAAGCGCAGCAAGAGCGATGTAACAGCATAAAAAAAAAAAAATTCAAGGCTTTTACTAACAAGTACACACAGCACGAGCCAGTAGAAAATAATAACATTGGGTTATCATGACTGCAGAGCCTTGAACTTTAAGAGTTTTAACTTAAGAATTGCATTTGATTCTAACAATAGGAAAGAAATCGTAGCATCTTTTGAGGTGTGTGATGTACCATTACTTACATAAACATGCTGAGTTCAATGTCTGAGGTAACAGCAGTTCATTACGTAGGAGTTTCATTTGCATAGATCTGAATATGCAGTGACACTGGACGAGATTGGCACAGACTGTGCTTCTTTTGAGAGAGTTAAGTACACATCTCTTTGGTAAATTGGTGAAGCTTATACTTGCAGTTATATTTTGTGTTTCACTCTTTAATAAAATGAATAAGTAAACTTATGTAGAAATAAACACAGTTTCTAGAAACCGGTTACTGGAAAGCATAGTTGGTTGAGCTTCAAGACTTTCAAGAAATAGCATCTCTTCTGCGAGAACTTTTCTTCCCATTCTCAATCAAACACACTTTCTATAAATAAATTCTATTAAAAAACTCTGCTATATCTTTCCCTTTTCTGCACTTTTACTTCTGCTCTAGCTTCTGCACTACTCTTGAATTTTGGCATTGTGGGACTACAAGAGTTGCTGGCTCTTGTATGATAAATTGCATGTGATGTTTCTCATTTGTAAGTCGTTTTGGATAAAAGCATCTGCTAAATGACTAAATGTAAATGTAATGAGTTTAAATCTCTACCCTAAAATGTATGAGTATTATTGCAATAGTGGTGCTTGCCCTAGCAAGCATATTTGTTTATCTTACACTGACTATACACATAAGACACAAGACATGAAATAAGATAACATCATTCTGTTTTATTCATTTGGATGAACCCAACTCATCATGACATACTCACACTGCAAAGGCACCACTGAAGCTGAAATGTACCATGAAAAATTGTATTTACATTTAATGCTGCACAGATGTGGCATAAATAATAATGAATAATAAATAAATAAAAAATAATGTTATTAAATTAATATTCAAAATATTAATAAATATTAATAAATTATTGTTATTAGGGGTCAAGCCCTAATAATAACATAAACATGAGTGAACCAATAGTTCAAAGGTTCACTCATGTTTATGCTCATAACTTTTGACACATATAAGTCCTAGAAACAATATTCCTTTTTTCTTGTGCTGATTCGAATGCATCCTGTGACATCATTTCCATTGTGAAAATCTTTCCGCCGTTTAGATTTTTCTGAAAAATCTACTTTTTCAAACTCCTCCTAGAGCATTTGTCCAATTTGCACGAAATACTCACACTCCAAGTCATACGATTTTTGATCGACCAATTCGTTCTCATATAGCGCATCAACGAATTTGACGGCGAGCGCGCAAAAATGGATTTGACGTTGTATCTTCACAATGATTTGGTGTATTGACTAGGTATATGTCATTACAGGCATGACTTGGACATGCACAGTATCGTCACAGCGCCACCTACTGGTGCCAAGATGGCTATTTTTGCTAATATCTTTTGAATGCCTTCTCCTAAAATCATGAGGATGGTCTCCTTAAATTCCTTGAGGCATGCCAAGTTGAACGATATCCAATTTTCTTTGGTCGGCCATTTTGAATTTTGTCATAAAATGCTGTTTTACGAATACATGAACATGTCATTACGAAACTTGGTATGATTCATCAAGGTCATGTTCTGAGAGGACCTGTAAAGTTTTAGGTCAGCGCCCCTCTAGTGGTCAAGAGATATAATGAAATTTATACAAATGCTTATATGAAAAATTAACATTATTGTAATTTAACTTACATCATTAGATTTATTGGCTTATGCCGAGTGCTACGGTACCAAAGTTACCATATTCTACCATACTCCCTGTCTGCCATATTGAATTTTATTCAAAACCTATTTTTTCCAACTACTACAAAATTTGTCTGATTTGTACGAAATTTGGTATGGAGCATCTACAGACACTCATGACAAAAAGTTATTAAAAGATTTTGATAGACCCAATCGTTGTTTTATACTGCGTCAACAAATTTGACTGCGAAGACGCCAAAATGGATATGCAGCTGTATCTTTGCAAAAGTTTTGTGTATTGACACGAAACTTGGTACATGTCATCACAGGCATGACTTGAGGGTGCATGCAGAGTTTCATCATAGGGCCACCTACTGCTCAGAAGTTATATGTTATAAGCGCTTTAACTGATGTAATTTAAACAGCTTTATCCTAATCTCCTGATCACAGATGTCCACAAATATTTCCTTGTTTGGCTTGACCCCATAATTGCTGCTTGCAGCTATATTTATTATTATTATTACTACTACTATCAACATCATCCTTAATACAAATAAGGGACCGTTTACACAACACTGTTTTGGCCATTCATTTACCCCATACAGCAACATAGTGTCGGTCCAGATACGGCCCACATCTGGTACATGTGGATTCCATGTGTACCAGGTGTGGGCCGGATCTGGGCCAACACTACTATATGTTGCTGTCTGGGACACAAATCAGCATTTTAGGGGCTTTCAAAGTGGTTTCAAAGTGCATGTTTTTGAAAACGATACCATTATTGTCTCCATGTAAACTACAAAAATGCAAATTTGACAAACATGTTTTGACAATATTGTCATCTATATGCAAGAAACCCAAAAGAAAATCTTTTCAGTTTTTAGTACATCATTGTCGTGTAAACATATCCTATTACAATTATAACATTATAAATTCCAGAGTTATAAATTCTGACAACATTAATTGTTGCAAGTATAAATTAGTACTGTTATTATTATTATTATTAATATTATTAACAATAATTATATTATAATAATAATTTTTATTCTAAATATGAGAATTATTGCAATATAACTTTAATAGATAACATGAAACAATGGACAGTATATAGGTTAATGTTCAGCAAAGTAGCAGCCCTAAAAAAATAACAAAGTTAAAAAAAAAGTTTTTTGTTTGTTTGTTACAAACTCAAAATGTGCATGCATTTTTGAAATGAGACAACCCTAAAGGAATAAATTAATCATTCTAACACCACTGCACCAGTGAGTTGGACATTTGCGAGCTCAGAAACATTTTCTGATTTTGTTTAGCTGCTGCATTTGTCCAGGAGGCCGAGGCATCTGGTTGAGTCATAGAGCTCTACATTCGAAGTTCCAGTACATCTCCAATTCCGGCTCTGATGTAGACAAGGCACTGATATGTATACACACACACACGCACACAGTCTATAGACTCAGGCAACATGCACCGTGACCCCACAATGGCAGCTTGCGTCCCGACTGCTGGGATAAACACACCACCTACTCTAAAAGCTTTACAAAAGAGCAGCATCTTCTCTGCCAGCAGTGACATGCCTCTTTTCTCCCCAGACTCCGGAATAGAGGGCCCTTATTTGGAGACAGAGTGCGATGTCTGATGTGTGTACTTTCAGGTTACTCTAGCCATTCGCAGCCCAAGTCGGGAGTTATGTCCCAAAGGGCCACCCTACTCCACGGCTGTAAATAGTGCTTGCCTCAGATTGATACACTTACAAGGAACAAGCGCACAGGGTTATTTGGGCAGTGGACACATGGCATGCATAATTAAAATTGGCTAAGTGCCTGTGCACAGGGCTCGGGTCATTTCTGCCAGCTTGTTCCTTGTCCATCAGCTAAAGATGAAATTTCCTGCTTCCCTTTATATCTACAAGTATTGGCTCACAAATATAGCTTGTGCTTGTTTTACCCATTCAGTTCGATCTATATTCAGAGCCAGATGAAAGGGCGGAAGCTTTTTTTTTTCTTTTTCCAATCATCTCCCTGATTGTGTACGAGTCTCCAGTCTCTGCATTGTCACTTTTGTGTCCAATGACGCCCATGGGAATGATTTGACGACTGGCTACTCTTAGCTGAATGGCTTATCA
This sequence comes from Megalobrama amblycephala, assembly GCF_018812025.1. Classification (NCBI taxonomy): domain Eukaryota; kingdom Metazoa; phylum Chordata; class Actinopteri; order Cypriniformes; family Xenocyprididae; genus Megalobrama; species Megalobrama amblycephala. The sequence continues at coordinate 40,657,789 of NC_063044.1, forward strand.
GGGTGTGATAGCATTTTCTGGAATCACTCTCGCTGTCTGGTCAGCAGTCGGTGGCATTATGCTCCGTACAATGGCGCATTAGAGGGCTTGAGAAGACAGGAAGCACTCTGAAAGAAGGGGCTGGATTCTGTTCGGGGTATACGTGAGGCTCAAATGCATTTGAATGCAATGCATGCATGGGAATGAGGCATTCATTTGCCAGGCTGGCAGCAGGCCTGCTAAACCACGGGCGCCTTTGACTTCATGCCAGAGCACTCGCTTATGCAGTCAACAATCCTTTCACCTCTGCGCTGGCACGCTGCTGCTATGCATCTACCTGCGGAGGAGAGAAGCGGATCTATTGCTGCTCCACGTGGCATGCAGTAATTTACTATCGCTGCTGTCCTAGGACAAATTTATGAGTCAGTATTGATAATATAAACATTCAATGGAATATGGCCTCCTCTATATCATGGCCATATTGTAACGACCTGATTTCATTGTTCATTAAACATCCTCCATGCTGTTGTGCTGTTCAATTAGGCCTAAGGAATCCAGCTGGAATGGGCTGAGTGTGTGAGAACAAACACACACATGCTTGGGTGCCTATGTGTGTATCACTTTAGGAGAGCATTTGTATAAAACATTCATGTTCACTTTCCTGTTTTTTTAATGTCCACATGGGCTGTTAGGCTGGCCACACACTTGAAGATTTTAAGCCCCGATTTGCACCCCCAAACGATCTGGGGATTTGAAGCTTGTCTCAAACAATTTTTTGTCGAAAATATCCTCTATTGTGTGGTGTCATTACATTTATTTAACTGCTCCCGACTGAGGCGGAGCATCCCTGATCTCAAAAACATAATAAACATGACTCTTGATTGGGCTGCCTCTGACGTGATACCTGCGATAGCCAATGAGAGTGAGGAAGCGTGTTTTCTCAGTGTGTTCCGCATCGTCGACTGAAGTTGGTCCTTGTCAGCTTTTTTTCGGCCGATTCGACATGTTGAATCGCCGTTGGAGCTCGTCGGGCCATCTGATCGTTATGATTGGCTGTTCAGCTACTGCCACCTGCTGGTACAGAAAGGCATTTCTTCTTATGCAGGCGCAGAACGGACATGCTACTTGGCTGGGTGTCGAGCGTCGGTTTGGTGTGTCAGGGCAACTTTGGACCCAGACGCTGCCAACATGAGCCAACCCCGCAGTCTGCTTTCGTCGCCACTAGTTCGTCGGCGTCGGCATCGGCATCGACATGTTGAATCGCCGTTGGAGCTCGTCGGGCTCGTCGGGCCACTAGTTCGTCGGCATCGGCATCGACATGTTGAATCGCCGTTGGAGCTCGTCGGGCCATCTGATCATTATGATTGGCTGTTCAGCTACTGCCACCTGCTGGTACAGAAAAGCATTTCTTCTTATGCAGGTGCAGAACGGACGTGCTACTTGGCCGCTGGGTGTCGAGCGTCGGTTTGGTGTGTCAGGGCAACTTTGGACCCAGACGCTGCCAACATGAGCCAACCCCGCAGTCTGCTTTCGTCGCCACTAGTTCGTCGGCGTCGGCATCGACATGTTGAATCGCCGTTGGAGCTCGTCGGGCCATCTGATTGTTCTGATTGGCTGTTCAGCTACTGCCACCTGCTGGTACAGAAAAGCATTTCTTCTTATGCAGGTGCAGAACGGACGTGCTACTTGGCCGCTGGGTGTCGAGCGTCGGTTTGGTGTGTCAGGGCAACTTTGGACCCAGACGCTGCCGACATGTGCCAACCCCGCAGTCTGCTTTCGTCGCCACTAGTTCGTCGGCGTCGGCATCGACATGTTGAATCGCCGTTGGAGCTCGTCGGGCCATCTGATTGTTCTGATTGGCTGTTCAGCTACTGCCACCTGCTGGTACAGAAAAGCATTTCTTCTTATGCAGGTGCAGAACGGACGTGCTACTTGGCCGCTGGGTGTCGAGCGTCGGTTTGGTGTGTCAGGGCAACTTTGGACCCAGACGCTGCCGACATGTGCCAACCCCGCAGTCTGCTTTCGTCGCCACTAGTTCGTCGGCATCGGCTTGGTGTGATCCTGCCTTAATGTGTGCATTCAGAGGAATATCATGCTAAAAATCAGTTGAAACTGTCATTATGTCTGTGGTCTCCCACAGTTTTAAAATCAGTTAAGATTTGAAAATCGTCTAGTGTGTGACCAGCTTTGGAGGACACTGTAAAAAATGTTTGTCATTTTTATAGAATAATAAAAAAAATCTCTTATGAAACTCTAGATTGCACAGGCTGAGAGGTCCTTAACTCAATCTGCTTGCAATCTCATCATTCTCTACAGTCCCTGCTGTATCAGTAGGCAATGAACTCGCTGCTCAACCTTCAAATACTTGGTCAGCATTTGCTGTAGCAGTTTGCAGCACGCTTTCAGAAACCCTCCACCTTCCCCAGCTCCACCTGTATAGATCTGCTACAGGTAATTCATGTACGCTATATTGTACAGCAGCAGCATGTCTTACTTGCTCACAGCAGCGTGTCGTGTATGTATTGGCAGTAGCAAGTCCCGTACTTAATCTGCAACAGCAGCAGCAGATCTATTCCGACAAGACCAAAAAAATCAACATTGTCATATCCATTACCATGCCAAAATACTGTACATTGTACATACTGTAAAGTGCTACTGTAAAAACCTTTTAACTACAAGTTACCTTATCAAATATGGGTGGAAAAACTGTAAAAGGCTTAACATCATATTATATGTAATTATACTGTAAATTATTGTAAAATTATTGATTTTGGGAAGCAAAAACTATGAATTACCATATCATTTATAGTGAAAAACAACAAAAGGATATTCCCAGAAGTCCCTGCATGACATCACATATGACTTTACTTTATATAAATAATTTTGTTTCTTATTTTTGTTTTCAGTAAACTACATTAGGGTGTTTTGTGTTACATTTAACTGTTTATTGCACTATTTTAGTGTCCTGTGTGTTACGTTGACAGTGTTTTGTCTTGTGTGTATGGCCATGTATATGCGAGTATTGGCCATTTAACTTAATAAGAACTCTGATTTATTATGTGGCTTTCTGTTGTACCTCTTGAATTCAACATTTTTTAATGTAAAATGCAGATTTTGGTAGTTTTGGCACCATTGTTAATTGGTATATTAACATTATATCACTTAATGAAATATACAGTTATAAGATGTAAAATATACAGGCACCAGGAATATATGCCATCCTGTAAACCAGAAACAAAGTATTTTTTTACGGCCTTTTTTAAACAAATTCAACATGATAATTTTTACAGTGCACATGTGAAAAGGTAAAAGCTAAGTTAACACCAACAAAAACTGAGTAGACTGCAACTTTAATTATGAACCTAAATGAGCCGACTGTGAAGAGAGGGAACAGAAACAATACAATTAAGGTTAACACAATCAATTTATTTATTGTTACGAGTTAATTAATCAGTCGTTGGTGCATTTTATCAATTATATCAATCTGTGTACCACAGTTTGAGATCCGCCGGTTATATAATGTTATAGGTTATAAATGTTACTTATTAATTATTCTTGTGCATTGCTTTGCTGTGTTTTGTGTTACTTAGTTCATGTTTGTTGTATCACTTTAATGTCGCGTGTTGTCTACTTCTGTGGTGTTTTGTATTGTAGAAAATGCTGTGCACCATCTGTGTCTAATTGATTAATGGCCACAGGCACTGAAAAAAAAAACATTTAATGATTATTAATGCTAATTATTATGGTGGTTATCAGTACATTTAAAGGTGTCAAGCAGATTATTGTGGTTCAAGTAGGCTGGTATATCAACATTATACAAGTTATATAAAATATACAGTCCGTCTAACATGGCATTACATGCACTTTACAAGCACAAAAAAAGAAAATCTAATACTTTACAGTGTAATAATTTTTATAAAGTAGGGAATGTGAGAGTGATGTAATCTGACGCCTTAAAGGAAGTGTGCATCTGTGCATAGATCAGTTTTACTGTGTTTTGCCATCCTGTTTTTTTCTCCCTTCCGTTGGCACAGGTTTAGGACACTCTCACCGGGTCGCCCACTAGTCTGCAGCTGTCTGTGAAGAGCCTGCCAGCATGTTTTCCTCCCTCCCTCTCTCTTTCTCTCTCCATCTTTTCCAGCCCACCCCAGCGCTGAGGCGGATTCCAAAACCTCGGTGACACCACGCAGGCTCTGTGAGCGCAAACACAGACACATCCACCCACATCTCGCCGTCAAAGTGATCCCCTGCTCACGATGCTGAGGGGAAAACAGATTGAAAAGTGAGTGTGTGTGGAGGGAGGAGCAAAAAGAGTGAAAAATACCTGACTCATTCCCTCCTCTGCCTTTTTCCTTTCAATTAAATATGCCTTGCAGCTAGAGATGGAGCAGATAATGGACTCCTCTGATGATACTAACACGGCTACTTTTTAAAGTCAAGGCAGGATGTTGGCCTCTCCGTGTTTGACTGGTGGGATGTTTTAAAGCATCTTGCATAACTTTGCAGTTTAGTTTGCATTGAGTATAGGATTTTTCTAAGCTACATCTCTTGTAATGCTTCAATGAGACCTATATAAATATATTTGGACATTGAAATCATTTTCAAAGGAATACTTCACCCATTCACTCACCTTCATGTTGTTGAAACTCGTACGATTGTCTTTCATCTGTAGAACACAAAATGAGATGTTAGGCAAATTGTTCTTTTCAATACAAAAAAAAAAAACACCATTAAAGTCTTATGAGGTCTAGCTTTGTGTGAGGAATGAACTGAAAAATTCACCTCCTCTGTAGAGCACATTCCATGTTCGTATTTTAATTTCTCACAAATTGTTTTGATGTCAAACTTGGTGACATGTTTTGACATGCCATTAAAAATACATGCACTGGAATAACATTTGAGAGCTATGAAGAATCATTATCATTATCATTATCAGTGAAAAATAAATTAAATTTGTTCTTTATATACAAAAAGCATTTGAATTAGTTCATAGGACTTACAGTATTACATGCCCATAAAAAATCCCTGTAAAATTTACGGTAAAAAAACGGCAGCTGTGATTGCCAGAACTTTACCGTAAAAAAGCAACGTTTTAGGTTTTACGGGACAGCACTTAGTTTACTGTCTATTTTACAGTTCAAAACCGTATAATTTAAAGGTTTATATCATAATAATTATGGTTCATAACTGTTTTTTTACACACTGTAAAAAAATCCATTAAATTTACGGTAAAAAAACGTATTTCATGAACTGATATAATGTTAATTTACCAACCTATTGAAGTACTAATATTTGTTTTGTACCTTTGTAATACACTGACAACCACCAATAACACAGTGGTGATGAGAGTCACATGATGAATCAAAGCTGAGAAGGACAATACTAATACATAGAAGGTGCACACAGTGTCATTCTCACACAACACTGAATACCATCATGACAACAAACATGACATTTTAAAAATGCATTAAATGCATTCATTTAAAAACATTAGATGTAACATAAAACCCTAATGTACATAACTGATTAGAAAAAAAAAAAATGATGAAAATACATCAAATGTGAAGTGTCATGCAGGGAATTGTGGGGATGTCAATTTACGTTTTTTCACTGTAAATTATACAATGTTATTTTTCACTTCCAAAACCTATAAATGTAATGGTATTTTACTGTAAAATTACATTATATGTACCGTTAGATCTATTACAGTTATTCACTGTATATAGTACGGAAACTTTCAGTAAACCAATTGACCGTTTGCAAAGACCCGCCTCCTTTAGTTACTGTTGCTACATCCGACAAGCCATGCCACTCTCACACCACACATCATGTTTTCACAGTGGAAAAATACATCGTGGAGCAAAAAGGACGCTGACAACGTATCAACAGACAAGACAGAGCAGGTTACTTTTGATATGAAACAAAGTCTCAAATTTCTATTTTTTTTTAAGTTTTGAAGAAATCTAAACAATAAATACCGTTTTGTGGCTCTTTAATGTGTTGTGACAGATCACTGTAGCGCCTCAAGCAGCACGTGAACCGATCATCTCTTCTTACTTGTTCTTTTATGTAATCAAATAAACATGAATGAACCACATTTTAACAACAGAAAGATGTCAGTACACATCATTTTTCAAGTTCAAGTCCACCAACATTAATCTACTAACTCCCCTGAATGCTTTGTCAGACAAAATGGCGGATTTGGCGTTATGACTGGTTAGATCGCCTGTCAATCAAACTCCCGGCGAAGGGTCAATTAACTGTTTTTCACCATAGCATTTTTACAGTCTTTTACCGTTAAAATCACAATCATTTCTTACAGTGCTATCTGTCTTTTTTTTTTTTTTTTTTTTTGGGAGCATTCACAGTATGGAAAATATGAACATTCTGCGAAATTTCTTCATTCTTGTTCATGGGAGAAGCAACATCACACAGAGGTGCTTTTCCCGAATGCATTGTTAGCCAACTAAGTTCTGTCGTTACCAACATAGTTCAACGATTTGAATCAAACATCAAATAAAGCAAAATGACACGGAACAAAAATAGTGAAGTAGTCACAAGGTGCCATGTTCGTAACAGCAGCATCTCAGAGATCTTGAATAGATTCATTAACGACAATCCTATATTGTTGAACCAATGTGGTTAACAAGACAAACATGCGACCATGATACTACGGTTTTGGGAAACAGTCTTAACTAGTTGGTTAGTTTCTCAGCGAATTTATTTTGGAAATGCACACCAGGATTGGAACAACATGAGGTTGAGAATTTGAATTTTTGGATAAATTATTCTTTTAATTTTCAGCCACAAAACTCAGCTATTATATTCAAGCAACTTTACCAAATCCCTGAAGGTTAAAGTGATAGTTTTAAGGTCATAAACCCGGTACCCACTAAGCAGACAACTAATGCTAAGGTGTGATCATCAGTTCCTCTTGACTACACCTACGGAGGCAATTGCCTGACCACTAGCACTATAATTATACTGTATGTTCCCCTCTGTGCACACTGCACTACCTCCATTTCCTCAGCACAGCCATTAAGCAAGCTGTACATACACCTACGCACACACAGACCAGCATGAAGACACATCTCATACAATGCTCTTGAAACACAGAATAAAGCGCAATACTTTTGTTTTAGACCATTAATTATTTGAGAGAGCTACTACCAACTGCAGTGAAAAGATATAGCGTTTTTCCTTAAATTTCAGTTCCTCTTGATTCGATTAGCCTGATGTGCTAACCACTTCAGTTTATCTTCAATAAAGCACAAATTGATTCACATTGTCTTTATGGGTGGTATGTTTAATAATTGCTTTGTGGAAAATGGAAAAGCTGAAAAATGTGAAGAAATCAAAGCCATTTGGCTCTCGGACAAATCAAATCTCTCTTTAACAGTTTTTGTTCTGTTTAAGTTGAAGTGTGTCAGTTTTTGTTGTTGTTTATCCATTGGTAGGTTGATTCGTCCAAAAAGTGTGAAAACATTGTGACCAATCCAACAAAATCAACGGCAAAATCTTTCCCAAATTCGCCGGGAGTTTGATTGACAAGCGATCTAACCAATCAGAACGCCGAATCCGCCATTTTGTCAGACAAAGCAGTCAGGAGGTAGAAGATTAACCTCGATGGAGTTAAACTTGAAAAATTGTGTATATTGACATCTTTCCGCGTTTGAAACAACATTGATTCTCATGTTCATTTATGTTTATTTGATGCTATAAATGAACTAATAAGAAGAGATGATCGGTTTAAGAGCCTCTTGAGCTGAGGCGCTACAGCGATCTGTCACGACACATTAAAGAGCAACAAAACGGTTTTTATTGTTTGAATTTCTTTAAAAAACTACACAGTTTGAAAGCTGGGACTTTGTTTAATATCATAAGTAACCTGCTCTGTCTTGTCTGTCGACATGTTGTCAGTATCCTCTTTGATCCGCAAAGTATTTTTCACTGCGTGTGGCGTGACAGCGCCACGACTTGTCGGACAAAGCAACAGTAACTAAGGGGGGCGGGTCTTTGCGAAGGGTCAATTAGGCATAAATGATTGAAATACGGCATGTAAAGTTAAAGGGTTAGTTGATCCAAAAATGAAAACACTGTCATTACTCACCCTCATGTCGTCCCACATCCGTAAGACCTTCATTCATCTTCGGAGAACAAATTAAGATCTTTTTAATGAAATCCGAGAGTTTTCTGTCCCACCATAGAGATCCAACGCAACTACCACTTTCAAGCCCCAGAAAGGTAGGAAAGACATCATTAAAGCACTCCATGTGACTCCAACGGTTTAACCTCAATTCCATGAATGCTATGAGTGCTTTGTTTGCACAAAAAGACATCATTTACCACTTTATTTACAAAATAATATTATCCAAAGTGTGTTCACGCAACAACGTCAGCTCTCGCATCAACACAAAACGCAATTTGTTCCCTCGATTTTCTAAACCGTGTGCACGAGTTACTATTTCGTTCACTTGATTTGCTAAATCGTGCGCACGATTTACTAGTTCATTCCTTTGATTTATTAATTGTGCACACGATTTAGCAAATCAAGGGAACGAATTAGTAAATTGTGCGCAAGATTTAGCTTACTATTTTTTTCCTGCATGTCATGTGCGGGGCTTCGTACTTGTGAGCACTCGCGCATGTGGATTGTGTTGACGCGCGTGTCTGAACACAAAACACATGCGTCATTTTTTTTTTGCGGAAACAAAGCACTCATAGTATTCATAAAATTGTGGTTAAACCACTGGAGTTACATGGATTACTGTAATAATGTCTTTCCTTTCTGAAACTTGAAAGTGGTAGTTGCGTTGGATCTCTATGGAGGGATAGAAATCTCTCAGATTTCATAAAAAAAAATCTTCATTTGTGTTTAGAAGATGAACGGAGGTCTTAAGGATGTGGAATGACACGAGGGTGAGTAATTAATGACAGAATTGGTTTCTTTACGGATAAAGAAAATATATAAAGCACCATTACATGCCAATTTATAGGGTTTTGAAAATTGCTTTTACAAACAAAGATTAGGTAAAACCTGACTGACTAGCCTATAGACTAAAAGGACTGGAAGCTTTACGTCTTAGCTTAAATTCTCTTAGCTTTAAGTGAATTCATTGTCAAGTCTTCAGATCTGGATTGTCAAATAACCAAGAGAATAATCTTGTCTTCACCTTCCTCTATGAAAGGCCTCTCCCTTGGCCAGAACCTCATCTGCTCAGAAGCTTACTTATGGACACGGTACTTGGCACGTCTTTCACAGCCACACAGGCAGAGTACCAGCGAATTCACTGCTTTCGAATCTCTGAGTCCTTTCAGAGGGAATTGAGCCCCTGCTTGACGTCTTTGAGAGATGTGAAGTCACATAAATGCTTCAGTAGTCACAGCCAAGTGCTCTCAAGAATTCATGAGTTATTTCCAGCCCAGTCAGTCTCGCACATCTTAATGCATTTACAGACCTTATACATGCATATACTTCATTTAAGGAGGAGGCTGGATTTCCTTGGATTCTTTTCAGCTCCATTCGTACCATTTATGTTGCTCACGGACGGATCTCATGATCACAAGGCATGCAGGGCAAAAGGATTGTTCTAACCCCATGATACACTCTGAAACACACTTTTCGGTGCAAGGAGGCTCAGAGTGTATACAGATGAGACCGGCTTCACATTTCCTCTCAGTATCTGCATCGCTTGACATTTTCATGTTTACCCACCTGGAATTTAAGCCATCGGTGGTATGAAATAATTTGTGGACACTGTGTTGAATAGAAGAGACAAGACCTGTCAAGAGGGTGATGATTCTCATGATAAGCCTTTTGATGTCAAAAGACTGGATGGATGAATAACTGAATCCATGTTCTTTTAAAGTATATGCACATATATATATATATACACAGTACAGTTCAAAAGTTTGGAACCACTAAGATTTTTAATGTTTTTAAAAGAAGTTTCGTCTGCTCACCAAGGCTACATTTATTTAATTAAAAATACAGTAAAAACCAGTAATATTGTGAAATATTATTACAATTTAAAATAACTGTTTTCTATTTGAATATATTTGACAAAGTAATTTATTCCTGTGATGCAAAGCTGAATTTTCAGCATCGTTACTCCAGTCTTCAGTGTCACATGATCCTTCAGAAATCATTCTAATATGCTGATTTGCTGCTCAATAAACATTTATGATTATTTTCAATGTTGAAAACAGTTGTGTACTTTTTTTTTCAGGATTCCTTGATGAATAGAAAGTTCAAAAGAACAGCATTTATCTGAAATACAAAGCTTCTGTAGCATTATACACTACCGTTCAAAAGTTTGGGGTCAGTAAGAATTTTTATTTTTATTTTTTTGAAAAGAAATTAAAGAAATGAATACTTTTATTCAGCAAGGATGCATTAAATCAATCAAAAGTGGCAGTACAAACATTTATAATGTTACAAAAGATTAGATTTCAGATAAACACTGTTCTTTTGAACTTTCTATTCATCAAATAATCCTGAAAAAAAATATTGTACACAAATATTTTGTACAATTGTACACATTAAATGTTTCTTGAGCAGCAGATCAGCATATTAGAATGATTTCTGAAGGATCATGTGACACTGAAGACTGGAGTAATGATGCTGAAAATTCAGCTTTGCCATCACAGGAATAAATTACTTTGTGAAATATATTCAAATAGAAAACAGTTATTTTAAATTGTAATAATATTTCACAATATTACTGTTTTTACTGTATTTTTAATTAAATAAATGTAGCCTTGGTGAGCAGACGAAACTTCTTTTAAAAACATTAAAAATCTTAGTGGTTCCAAACTTTTGGACTGTACTGTATATATATATATATATATATATATATATATATATTATATTGCCCATTATATCAATTCTGTATGTGAGCTCTGTTAATACTGGCATACTTGTGTTGCAAGACACAATTTTAAGGTACTGTACATACAGTACAATACAGATGACAACATAAAATGTTTTGTCTAATTAAAGAGGCATTTCTTATTCAGTTTTTCACCTCCCATTTCCCTGCATCTTGACCCAGATAAAAAAAAAAAAAAAAGTTTGCTGTACTTAAAATATTACTTGGATTGAAATGCAATATTTACAACATGGCTTTTAAAGAGCTGAGTGATTGGATTGCAGCAGCTTTGGGAAAACTAAAGCGGCCTGCAGCAAAAACAAGAAAACAATGATAAGAAATCTCAACAAAGTTGGAGGTTGGCATGCATGCTGGTACATTTGTACATTTCTGTGATGGACTGGTTATGCTAACAGTTGGCACAGATTTCATGTGGCGTATTTAATACAGTATGATGCACAAATCAAAGGTAAAGTAGTTTATTTAACTCCTGCGTGGAATATCTTTTTCATGAAGAATGACTCCTGCATCAAGCAGACAAAAATACAAATAATTAACAATAAATACTGATAAAACTGCAAGTATGTGCTGTGTACAGATAATGAGGTATCCTGCTGTGAATAAAAGCCAAAATATTAAATGTGACAGATGTATATTTACTATTTTGTAGAAGGGGGTCAAAATGACAATTTTCACCTCAGATTTGAAGCCAATTTACAGGGGTGTAAAAATGAGTTTAGAAAGATGGCAGCATCATTATTTTATTTCTGCACAGAGATTGGTAGGTCCATTAGTAAAATCTGTTGACTTTAGCAGTCTTTGTTTCATTAAATGCCAACAGTGACAGTTCAAAAATGGCAAAAAGCACTTCTTGTGTTTTTTAGCCTCAAGTTTGCATGCCTGTAACTCAAGATGTATTAAAGATATCTTAATATCCTTTTAGATTCTGGTTCTTAACAAACTTTCCATTTGGTATTTTCATTTTTAAAGGCCCTCGATGGTTCAATCCCAGAGATATGGACATGTTAATGCAGCTCCATGAGTAAATTGGTAAATTGTAAACATTTTCAGTGGTCAAAACCAATTGTGGGTCACTTTGCATACAGCTGATACTTTTTTTCTTTTAAAAAGAATATCTAAAGTACAAATAATGTTCAAATTAGAAATGTATCTATTTTTTTCCTATCATCTCAATTGCATAGAACATACCTGTCTGAGTGCCATAAATATTCCTTTTCTAAAGTTTGCATGGCTGTAACTCAAAAAGTATTCAAGATATCTTAATATTCTCATTCTTAATAAACTTTCCTTTTGAAATTTTTATTTTATATATAGAACCACTATATGGTTCACTTTGCATACAGCTGATTACTTGTTGCATTTAAAGAGGAATGTCTAAAGAATAAATAATGTTTAAACTAGAAACATATATTGTTTCCCTCTATCAAAAGAATTAGCCTATATAAAACAACTCTCTGAGTACCAAAAATCAACTGAAAATGGTTGAGGATATTTTGAGGCACATTAACTTGCTTTTAAAAGTGTATTTATAAGAATCTATATTTGAATCAATTTTAGAGATATTAGGAAGATGGGATTTTGTTCATTTTAACAGCCTCTGAAGCTACCAAGAGTTATCATAACTACACGTTACCGCATGGACATCCCTATATCTATGAGATTAAACCATATGGAGCCTTAAAAATGAAGATTCCAAAAGAAAAATTTGTTAATAATGAGAATCTAGAAGGATATTAAGATATATTGAATACTTTTAGAGTTACAGGCATGAGAACTTTAGAAAAAGAATATTTATGGCACTCAGACAGGTACATTCTTAAGATGATAGAAAAAAATTTGATACATTTCTAGTTTTAACATTATTTGTCCTTTAGATATTCCTCTTTAAAAGAAAATAGTATCAGCTGTATGCAAATTGAAGATACCAAAAGGAAAGTTTGTTAAGAACCAGAATCTAAAAGGATATTAAGATATCTTTAATACTTCTTGAGTTACAAGCATGCAAACTTGAGGCTAAAAAACACAAGAAGTGCTTTTTCCCATCATTTTTGAACTGTCACTGTTGGCATTTAATGAAACAAAGATTGATAAATGTCAACAGATTTTACTAATAGACCTACCTACAGTGCTAACACAAAAACAATTTCCAAAATGTTGACAAGACTAAGTTTAATATAACATCTGTTTAACTTATAACATGAAAGTAAGGTTAATAATATAACTTAGATTACACATTTTTCAGTTTTATTCAAATTAGGGTGATGCAAAAATGATACACTCCACTGAAAGTCTCTGAAGCAAAGCTAAATTTTAGACTACAAATGTCTAATTTAACAAGAATTCAACCACAGGTGAGTCTAATTATTCATTACACAGGTGTCCAGCAGACAGCTGACTATAAAAGGGTGTTAAAACCCCATTTCATGCTGTCAGCAATGGCACCACATGGAAGAGAAATGTCACAAGACCTGAGAAAGAAAATAATTTCTTTACACCAGAAAAGTGAAGGCTACAAGAAGTTCAGCAAAGCTTTACTTATCAGTCAGAATATTGTAGCAAAAGTGGTACAAAAATTTCAAAAAGATGGAACTGCAACCATCTCACAGAGACGTCCAGGTCATCCACTGAAGTTAACACCTCGACAGGAGCGTCTTCTGATGAGAAGGGTTGAAGAAAATCGGCGTGCAAGTTCACTGCAGTTATCTAAAGAAGTAGAAAGCCAAACTGGGTTGATTATTTCCCGTGACACAATATGGCGTACACTGCAGAGGAATGGCATGCATGGGTGCCGTCCACGAAAGAAGCCTCTCCTAAAGCCTAGGCACAAAAAAGCCCACCTAGAGTTTGTGAGGACCCATGCTGACAAAGATGAAGACTACTGGGACTCTATACTCTGGAGTGATGAGACCAAGATAAATGTTTTTGGAACTGATGGCTTCAAAACTGTATGGCGTCACAAAGGTGAGGAATACAAAGAAAATGCATGGTGCCTACAGTGAAACATGGTGTTGGCAGTGTCCTTATGTAGGGCTGCATGAGTGCTGCTGCTGTCGGGGAGCTGCATTTCATTGATGGCATCATGAATTCACAGATGTACTGCTCTATACTGAAAGAGAAGATGCCACCATCACTCCGTGCCCCTTTTTTTTCCAACATGACAATGATCCTAAACACACATCTAAGGCTACTGTTGGATTTCTGAAGAAGAACAGGGTGAAAGTGATTCAGTGAGTCCTGATATGAACCCAATCGAACACCTATGGGGAATTCTGAGCATCACTCTCCATCCAGCATCCAGTCTCTAAAAGAGATCATTCTTGAAGAATGGAAATGCTGGTACATTTGTACATTTCTGTGATGGACTGATTATGCTAACAGTTGGCACAGATTTCACGTGGCATATTTAATAAGGTATGATGCACAAATCAAAGGTAAAGTAGTTTATTTAACTCCTGCGTGGAATATAAAATGAAATAAAGTAAGCCTAAAAACACTATGAAATAAAGTAAGCCGGCTGTATTAGATGATATAATTCTGAACTCAGTAAGTTCTCAACCAGTTTTGTTTTCTGAAAAATAAGCATCTTTTTCATGCAATGTTAAAAAACCCAAACAACATTTTATTCAACATGTAATAAAGTCAAAAAGGCACAGCATAGAGAAATTGACTCAGGTGATATTTTAGCATCAAACAGCATTAGACATTGGTGGCTTTTTTTGTTTCTTTGTTTTTTTATTTTTTATTTTTTATTTTTTGAGTAGTTTGAAGCATGTGCTCAAAGATATGCCGACTGTTTCAGGCCAAACGGCATTGTTTCTAGCACAAAAGCAAAGCAGAAATGATTACGTGATTCCGTCACAAGTGCAGTTACACTTCAGAGCTCAAGCTTTTATGTTTTCTGCCTGGAGAATGTTACCTCAATGACACAGTGAGTCACTTAGTGAGATCGGCTTGTCAATCATAAAGTATTGGAATGCAAAATCTTCAATACTAGCCAATACTGGAGTAATGATGCTGAAAATGTAGCTTTGCCCTCACAGGAATAAATTACATTTTAAAATATATTAAAATAGAAAACAGTTATTTTAAATTGTAATTATATTTAACAATATTACTGTTTTTACTAAATTTTTTTATCAAAAAAAAAAAAAAAAAATGCAGCCTTGGTGAGAGTAAGAGACTTCTTTCAAAAACATTAAAAATGTTATTTAGTCTAAACATTTCAATGGTAAGATACAGTATATGTGAAGATTCTGTAAATAAATTAAATAGTTAAAATACATGCATACAGATAAAATGACAGCATATGGGTTTCGAACAACATAATGGGAAATAATGAGTACTAGTTTATCTTTTGGGTCAACTATTCCTTTAAGCATGACAGGAAGATTCAATTAATTTAATGAATTAGCAAATAAAAAATAATAATACTAATAATAAAACAAAAATGCTCATCAAAAAATCCTAAAATTCAACCCATAGAGGATATGGATGAAGTATCATCCACAAGATGATAGAGTTGTTGTATTTAACCAGCCAAGTAAGTAGTCATGAAGCCAGACTTCTTGTTCAGCAAGATCTGAAGCAATTACACATACGCATACTGCAGAACTTTCCATTTACTGTAAACAATATAGTCTACATAATGACAACTTAATGACCTGGTCGTTCTTATCGATCCTCTCTTGGAGGAGATTCAAAAGGCTAGAACCTCCTGGGTAGAAAGCAGGCCAAGCTGTGAGGGAAATCTGGAAAGGTATAAATATAGTTTGATCTAATGCCAAATAAGCAGCACAGATCGGTTCATCTTCACCAAGAGTTGAGAATAAGAGGGTTTTGTGAAGTCATCTTAACGGTCATCTAACTCAACAGACCTTTGGTACCCTTAAACACCTCAGCCTTCATTTGATGCAAGTGCTTTGACAATTAAACGCAGACCTTGAATGGATAACTCATAGGGCCAGATGACAAAAGCGTGTGATCTTCAATGGATATAAAGTGAAAGAACACAGCTGTGCGGAGCAACGCTTTTTATGCGAATGACTCAGCAGCTACACGTAACTAGTCGATAAAAGCTCCTCAAGAACAGAATGTTTTTATTCATCTCTTCACCTGATCAGATTAGGGTTAGTTTGTCACTTACATAATCTTTAGAAAGAGCAACTGATGAGCAACGTCTTGGATGAAAGCCACTTCAAATCAGATTGATGAGCTACATGGGCTGATATTTTATGATCTATAGAATCAATAGACTAACGGCATGGTATCCGTGACAAGAGCTCTCATTATCAAGGGCTGTCGACACTGTTTGTCGAATATTGGAACGCTGTTGAAAAACAAATGCATATGATGGTTGTTTAATTTGTTTATAGGACCAATATGTGATTCTCTAGCCTACAGAAACATTTTTTGTTATGCTGGTTAAGTCTCCTCATATCCGTCGGCGCCGATGGCCTCATGGGCAGCGTGCCGACATGTAGCGCTAATGCGCTTCAGGCGACCCAAGTTCGAGTCCCGGCTCGTGGTCTTTCCCGATCCCGTCCCCCTCTCTCTCTCACTTCGCTTCCTGTCTAATCATTGTCCTATCATAATAAAGGCAAAAACGGCAAAAAATAAATCTTGTCTCCTCATATCCTGATGGCACTCACTATGTTAAGCGGTATAAATGTATTTTTATAAATATATATTGTTCGTGGAAGGCGTAGGACTATAAAATGTTCAATCATTGCATTCAGTCCGAACGAAATGATAGCATGTGTTCCCTGTCGGTCAATGTGTGGACCACTGCGCAGCCTGTTCACGCAGGCATCATTCGTCAGTGCATTTCTTGTACGCTGTGCAGACAGAGTGAGAATGGCAGGCAACAGCCTATCTTTCTTTCTGAACTAACAAGTGGCACTGGCAAAGGATCTACGAATAGAAAGACAGTCATAGAAAAGGCTGCGACGAAAAAATGTCTGGATCAGAAAAGAGCTAACACCAGAATTTACATCGGTGTTGCTTTTCCACACTGGAGACAATTGCGGGAGTCAAAGGGTCTGAAAAATGATGCCATTGTTGCAGTATTTCTTTTGGACAGGTAGGTACGTGGTATGATTCGATTTTGATAGAAATGCATAATGTAGCTTATGTACCTTTATGGATTAGCTCAATGACAGCAGCACTCGGCATCTAACCGGGAACTATCTTTATGTTTTCAAAGTTACTCACTGAACTGTAAAGTTTTCTCACTGGTGAATGACACACGATGTCGTTATCTCTGGTCGTCTCGCCTCTGGTCTGTGTGCGTTCATGTATTTTGGAGGAGGTGCGGCTTTGGATGGCGAGGAAGGGTGGGATTGTATGCTTTCAATGCAAGCAGGCTAAAGTTAGCATTTCCCAGATCAGATCACCTACTGCACCTTTAAATCAAGGAGTTAAGGTTTAGCCAATTAACATACTTAACTTGTTAGCGCTCCACTGTACTGCCCGCGGTACACATCCCTGTTGAAAAAACCAGCATATGCTGGTTAGGTATGTTTTGAAGCATGGAGGCTGGTTTGAGCTGGTTTATTCTGGTCCTTAGCTGGTCATGAGCTAGTTTAAGCTGGTCACGTGTTGGTCCTAAGCTGGTCCTCCATCGATATACATTGCAGAAAGAAAGGAAATGAGAGAGAAAGAGTTTTAAGAGAGAGAATGAAATTAGGATTTCTAGCAAAGTATGCACTTCAAAAGACCTGACCTGAACGAACCATGAATCATTAATTTAATGCACCAGTTCAGCTTTAGAATCTGGAGGTACTTGCTTGTCGAGTCGACTTTAACCCTTAAATGCATGACTGTTTCGCCAATCATTCTTACATATTCGGGTCTTTATCGACCCGGATCTATATCTAACACAGAAGGATCTCTACCTGTCACGATAATATAAAACTCCTCTGATATTAGAGTAACAATTACAGAAGAATAAAATAAATCGTATTTTGTTACCTTTTGGAGCTTGAAAGGGCCCAGTTTGAGCAGATGTTTTATGCCATCATCACTGTCCTCGTCAGAGCTCATTTCCCAGTAAATTCAGCAAATAATGAGCTAGTTTTATATTTGAGTTCACGAATATGAGCCCATTCGCGATCTCAAACGTATTCTCAAAACTATATAATTTTCAACATCTTCAAAATCAATATTTCGATCGCTAACAGCTTCACCAGATCCATCCTGTAACAGTTACAGTCATATTTGATTGCGTTCAGTACTTGCTCTGCAGTAAATCGCTGAGCTATTTCATGTTTTTCTTATTATTTGGTTTTCTGTCTGAATGAGTCGTCACTTCAGCATTGTGTATCAGACATTGCCACCTTGTGGAATAAAGGTGAATTGCACTTATTCCGTCATCTAAGATTCAATTATTGCTGTGCAGAAAAAATATACGTATACTTATACACACCTCGGGTCGATAGCGGCATTTTTTTTATAATTTTATGATTTTTTTCTTGTTATATTCTTTAGAATTAATTGATTGAGGAATACCAAGAAGGTTGATTTCTAACTTTAAAAAATGAACGAGGAGGAGGGTAGTGAATGACGTCCCGGGTCACTAAAGACCCGAGGTATGCATTTAAGGGTTAAATGGGGAAACTCCTCGTTGGAGTGGAGAGAAGGGTTTTGCCAAGTTGATGATTTGTCTTTTTAGGTCCGGATTGTGGTTAGGTAAAAACCAATCACGTTTGAGTGTGCTGGCAAAATGAAAGGAAGTCTCTTGTCGTCGCTGGAGTTAGAGTTGAGGCAGCAAAAGTCGTTGGTTAAACTTTGCAGCAAAACTTAGAGCACGAGACTCTCAACGGAAAAGAAAATTAAGCAAAAGAAACGAAAAGTGAGTGAAAGTTGGATGGCTTGAATGAGCTGCTTGTCTGTCCTTTGTCCGCTTAGTCTTGTCTTCGTTTTGTTCTTCTTGTTACTTGTTCTTACGTTTCTTCTTGTATCTTTGTTCTGTGATGTGACTATATAAACTTAGGTGTTTGTCCCACCTCTGTGAGGAGTTCTGACCAATCAGATATCGTCTTGTTTCAAAAGGTGGCTTTTCTCCACCCCCCAATCATAAAATAAACGTTACCTCCGGCCTCTGGAATTGCCGACTTCGGCAGAGAGTACAGTTTAGACATAATTTATATTAAATGGAATATGATACATTTTACACAGATTTCATTCAAGCCATAATTTAGATGAGAAGAAGAGATTAAAATATATATCAAACACGAAATACTTTCATTCAACCATTCAGTAGTTATACAGTTACATGAGTTGTGGGTGTTCTAAAACATAACTGGTTACAGGTAGTATGTGTGGACATGATATAAAATGTATGCAGTTTAAAGATGTTTGATAAGTCCATTTCAAATTGTTTGGAACAATTTGATGCAGTTTTAGTTGTAGAACAGCCTTTGTGGGTTTTTCTGTAAAGTTAGGTCACTCGGAGAAACAGGCCTGCTTTGTCTCTCTGTCTCTTTTGATCTGGAGATCAAAGACTCTTTATCTTCTGGTGACCATTTGGTTTGTCACCTCTCCTTCAGTCAGGAAGCATGGGTGCCATAAAAGTACCTAGCAGGGGTTGTTCTGTAGATGGACTGGAGCCAAAAATTAGATTCTCTGAGCTTGGGTTTCTGGAATTATGTTTTGAAAGAATCATCTGAATGATTCATTTGTCTGGTTCGTCCACGGTTCCTAAAGCTGTTTTTTCAACAGGCATACCTTTAAAAAGAGACCAAAACCATACATATACTCCAAATGGTTCAAGAACAGAATGCAATTAATGCCTTTTTTAGGCATTTTAGGCCAATTTTACAGGAATGCTAAGGGGTTAAAGGCAGCATAGGCAATTTTTGGAGAGAGGCTAGCAATAGCGAGCTTGCTTTGAAAGCATGAGATCCCATCCTCCCTTCAGAGTCTCCAAAGCCACGCCTCCTCTAAAACACATTAACGCGTACAACAGGGAGCAAACAAAAGCATCATGAGAGACGCCGTTAAACTACCTCATGTCTCAAAGCACATAACATTACAATTATAATGAACATAAGCAACTTAAAGATCACTGACCTGTACCACCTGACTGCTGCAGATTCATTTCGCCGTTGATAGTGTTAGAAATAGAAATGCATAAATTAGAGTCCCAAAGGTGGCTGTTGTTTCGGTAGCGGTGATCGGTGACTCGTGTCTGTCTAACTCTGCATAGCATGAAACGTGCTGATAATGTGTGATGTCTGCACCAGCAGGGTGCGTGGAGGTATGAAAATGCATAAGTTGACAGGCTTATCGTATCGTATTGGATGAACATTTTATGGTCCTACTCCATCCACTGACAATATAATATTATATACATATAAATACATTTTGACCACTTATTGATTGCTATCATGATGTGAAGAGACTTTCAACAAGCAAAACAAAAAATGAAACAAATTGCCTAAAGTTCATTTTATCAAGTAAAGTTCAAGTAGATCTTCCAAACTACACTTAATGTAGTAAGTACTGAAATCAATGTACTATTACTTCGAGAGAAAATTGTCTTTTTAGTTCATTAAAGTACAATTTTCTCCAGGTATTATAGACCTCCTTTCCTCTTTGATTTAAATGGAAGCAAAACTAAATGTGAGATCCAAGGTAAAATGTCAATCACCTAATTAAGCAAACAGCATATTAAAGGCCTGGTTGTCATTTAGAACTCTGTTGTATTTACCTACAGTATTTAGCTTAAGAAGTTTAATTAATGATTATTACTTAGATATAGTCCAAGCTAAAGGATACAGATGCCCATAGGCTGCCAATGAATAAGCGAAACTATGCACTAATTAAATGTGTATCAGTTGGACCCAGTGTCACTTGGCAAACTGATCCGACCTTTAGAAGAGCACTTCAGATCTGCATTCCCGCTCTGAGATGCGTACATTTTAATTGATAGGGACAAACTCCACTGCTGGGCATGGCTGCATAATGTCACGCTGTGAAGGCTTTCTTCTCACCCGTTGGCATGATTGTATCTTTGATTTCTCTGCGTATGATTTGCACTGCAGTATGCCGTCGCGCTGTGACACGGATCACCTCCCGTGTGCTGTTGGGGAGGTGCTCTTTTACTGGCCTTCAGCAAACATTTGCATTATCTTACAAGGCAAGTTATTAACATTAAACAGAATATGGGTTGCATGAACTGGTGTTTACTTTTAAACAAGTGAAAAAAAACAAAAACACCACACACCTTAATACAAAGCTCTGGAGCGAAGAACAAAGTCCATTTACTGAAAAGTTTTCAGCTAGAGTGCGGATATGCATGCATTCCCAACACAAAACTAGGATCTAAACTGATTATATACACATATTCAGTGTAAGTTTTGGGGATTGACAAACGCATTTACTTACAGGTGTAGAGTCTCGAAATGTCACAACACTCTGAACCAGTGTTATTTTAGTATTGTTTAATTGTTATTATATATTTTATTAATATTACTTTATATAAATATGTACCACTAAATATATTATGAACTAATATAAAATAATACAAATAAATATTATTTTTAAAAATAAAATTAAAAAACCACAACAAAATTACTAAAATTAAATTGAAATGAAATAATAATAAAAAAAATATTTAAGTTAATTAATTAATTTAAATATTAATAATAATATTAATATAAAATATAATATTAGTTCTAGATTTAATATTTTGATTGGCAGAGCTTTAAAAGAAATTAAATAAGGGACACAACTAATAATGTCTGATTTGTGAACGAACCATCTTTCCTGTCTCTTCACATAATCAAATAACGATTCATTATAAATTAACATAAGTGAGACACATTTTATGAAAAATATATAATTTTGTGCATCAATAGTTGCTTCAGTTTTACTGTCACCTTGTGTAAATGATATAAATGTAAAATTTCATCGTCTGTCGTGAATGACTCATGCAGCCGCAGCAGAATCTACCACAAATAAAACTGCGCATAAAACCACTCGTCTTCTCGCACAACACTTATTATCCAAGCTCTATACGTTTCCAGGTGTGTGTCATTCCTGAGACAGATTACAGACCATATGTAGAAGAAGGGTTCAGTGCACCGTGTGGATGAAGTCTCACACATGTACCTGCCAGAAGCCCTGGAGACAGAGTGAGCGTGGGGACATGTCCACTGAGAGCGGCTCCTGTCCTGTCTCAGGCCCCTGTGGCTCTCATGTGTGAAGAATGCAGCATATGGAAGCAGTGAAGTGAAAAGCCTACCGGGCACCTGAGCAAAGATGACACATTGAGTACAACTCTGTTTGCACCATGGTAACATGGGAGTGGATCAGCGCTCATCATTCTTTTATAGCCACATCAGCCCACCCCGTTTTAACAGACGTCATTCTGCTTTGTGCGTAAGAGCGTGTACACAAAGTGAAAACATCTGTGCTATTTATTACAG
Organism: Megalobrama amblycephala; assembly: GCF_018812025.1. NCBI lineage: Eukaryota > Metazoa > Chordata > Actinopteri > Cypriniformes > Xenocyprididae > Megalobrama > Megalobrama amblycephala. Next base: position 40,680,089 of record NC_063044.1, read on the forward strand.
TAAGGCATATTTTCCGATCAAAACAAGGGAAGTTAGTTTGAAAAACTCTTAGGGTAGTTCAAAAAGCCTTGATCCTTCATGTCAAGATAACTTCTACCTATTTAACTGTGATTCGACAGTTCAGGGTGACTCGCGGTTGTGTTGGTTTGTTGTTCCTCCTGAGGAGATTATTTTTTAAGCCTTATCTAGTCAGTGAATTGCTGCTCAACCTACAGAGAACTGAAATGCAGAGGCTGAGAAACACACGGTCAGTGGAGATCACAGACCAAATAGGAGGAGGCAGTCAGTTAAAGGAACAGATCACCTAAAAATTGATCATCATTTACTCACTCTAATATCTTTCTAAACCTGTTTGACCTTATTTTGTTCTGTGGAACACAAAAGGCAAAATTCTGAAGACTTGTAGTGGTCATTCTTTTCAATGCAATTACAATGAAGGTCGTTGGAGATTTCGAGTTTAAAAAAGACCACAAAGCATACTGAAGGCTATGTAGCTTTGTGCGAAAAATAGCCATAAAATGTTAACGGTTATTCACTGAAAAGCTCTCATAGTTCTGCTTAGCACAAAAGTCTCAAAAAAGCTACATTTATTTGATCAAAAATGCAGTAAAAACAGTAAAATTGTATTTTAAATAACTGTTTTCTAATCTAGTGTATTTTAAAATGTATTTTATTCTTGTGATATCAAAGCTGAATTTTCAGCATCATTACTCCAGTCTTCAGTGTCACATGATCCTTCAGAAATCATTCTAATATCATTTATTGTATTCTTTGATGAAAAGAAAGTTTAATCATGACAGCTCTCGGAGTGGATTCAATTCAACCAGCATTTATTGGCATGGGGCATGAAGTATACACGGCTTGATTTTGGTGTACGAGATCTGCTACGCTGCTGCTGCTGCTGTTGCTGCTGAGCAAATACAAATTTGTTCAGCTTAGTCAAATAAAACAACAAGGAAAAGGCTGCTGCAAGAATGGTAGAACCCCCATAGCAGATCTCTACAGGTGGCGCTGGGGAGGAGGAGGGATAACAGCGCTTCACATTGCGCAGCTTGTCGATCGCAGGCTAGGGTACGATATATATGGTTGCGTGGATTTGGAATTACTTCTGATTGGCTGGTGCCATGGCGTAGAAAGAACCAATCAGCGCTCGGTTAGAGTTTCATGACTGAACTTTGTATTTAAAATCGTTTAAAAAAAAGTTTTTAATGTTGTTTATATGTCTACGTGGTGTTTTTAATATGCTTTAGAGGTGCAATGTGTAAAATTTCTGAGGATCTATCGACAGAAATGCAATATAATATACATAACTATGTTTTCAGTGGTGCATAAAGACCTTGCATAATGAACCATTTTGTTTTTATTACCTTAGAATGAGCCGTTTCTATCTCATACAACAAGTTCGCCATTATGCACTGGAATTTTTCTACAGCAGCCCTAAATGGACAAACTGCTCTACGGAGTGCGTTTAGTCACTATGTTGTTCTTCTTCTAAAACGCTTGTGTTTTTAGAGGCTTGCATCATCACTATGTTGAATATGCATGAAGTAGTAGTAGTAGTAGTCGTCTGGTTCATTAGAAGCAGAGGCCGTTCTTTGTTAGAAGTAAGAAGAAACCTCATTGCTTCACACAGGCTATTCTCTGCTGTCTCAGACGATGACATCTTTGTCTTGTGTTGGCCAGATGGCCACCGTAGCTTCTCCGAAAGGGAGGGGTGCAAGAGGTGTGCGCCGTTATTTGTAGTTCGCAACCTCACCGCTAGATGCCGCTAAAATTTACACATTGCACCTTTAAGACAAACCAAATTCATAAGCCTATTGCAGATTATTTTCTCCTTAAAACTGCAGTGATCTAAAGAGAGTTTCAAAAATGCGGTTTGAAATTACTGTTTCTTATGTCACAAACTACCTTGTCAACCAGTCACATCAAAGTGCCGACGGGCTTTAACATATCATTAACTATGACTGCTTTGAAGCAGTGGAGTCTCAAGAGAAGTCAGGTTATACTGGCATATTTTTCTATTGAGTAAATTTAGCAATATAGAGGGTGTATGATGTTTATTACGATGTTATTATTAACTATATGCCTTTCTTTACTGATGTTCAGTTGTTCAAAGCATTTCTAAGGATACTGATTGTTAGAAGTCAGCTGTCAGACTCTGAGATGGCGAACAGGAACATGGTTTGTGTAACATTAGCAACACATTAGCCTATTAGCTATTTGATAACGTGGTCAAGCAAAACTAGCTAATCATATTAATTACCGTTATGTGTCTGACGTTGAAAAAAGCGATACCATTGTGCAGCAATTACCTCAGAAAGTTGACTGAGTGGATCCTGTCAACTTATCTCATGTGAGTGAGTGTGGGCGGGGCTAATTAGCATTTTTGTGCATTTGCGTATTCTAAATGACGCAAGGGTGTAGAGTTACATTCAAGCTATTTTTGACACAGGAAATAATGTTTAAATATGTTATTTTGGTGATCAAAGATGAGTTTTAAGGCATAAAATTATTGACTACATGGGGATATATTTTTGTCCTTTTTGATGGCTTGACGGTTTCAGCCCAGTTTAATGTGTGGAAAAGAAATAAAGTTTGAAACGACACGAGGGTGAGTAAATCACTTTTTTTGGTGAACTATCACAGACATCTTTTTATTTTTATGCTGATTTTGCCTTTATAGTTGTTGTATGAGCTTGCGGTGCCCTTGTCCTTATTGGCTAGAGTTCAGTAAAAAGGTAAATACCAAGAGTTCATTAATAGTACAAATGCTGTTTGAAATAAGCTGTGGATTTATGTACCCAGTGACCCTTTGGCTTGTAATGATGCAAGAGTGGAAACAGCACAGGTTTTCTCTTTTTTGAGAAGAAAAGAAAAAAAGAAAAAAAAAAACAATAAGAGGAGGCAGTTCACTTGACAGACATATTTCTCAGTGTCAGGGGATATTTGGGTCAGGCCTTCTGGTGTCTAATGAATAGAAAGAGGCCAAGAGGTGGTCAATCCTGTTCAGATATGCCCATCAGTTCAGAACAATACAGACCCCGTGGCCCTCTGGTGCAAGATAGGTTTGATCACAGAAAGCCTGAAGCTTGATGCACTTTCCCTTCAACAATGCGAGTAGCTGGAGGTGTGTTTGTCTTTTACTGAATATTTCATATGCTCAAGGGCAAACAGTTCATACATTTGCTGAAATATGTCTGCTGCTTGATCACCAACTAAAAGGGTATTTGTGAAGGTCATAGAGTTCTATAATAGCTGGAGAAAGCCACTGTTAACATTCCCATTCATCTCAACTACACATTCATTCATCTTCTGCTGTAGAAGTACACAATTTAAAATCCTCATGGACACTCAATGTTTTGAGTCAGTCACCTGGGTATCGCCAGCTGTTTGTTAAAGAAGAAAAAAATGAACATTAACAATGATCATTTTCTGTTAAGCTGCTGTGAAAATATGTATTGTGAAAAGTGCTATAAAAATAAACTTTAATTGAAACATGACATGAAATAAAAGAGGCCCAAACTGAGCAAAAACTCCAACATGTCCTCCAACCAATACGCCTATATAGGTCGTTTGTCACTTCCCTGAAGTACGACCCACCGGGCGTTAAGTTGCGCCCCAATCGACAACAGGACACTTTCATTTGAACTTTTATCTGCGTCATATTTCGGGTTTTGCGTAACTCAGTTGGTAGAGCATTGCAATATACAGTATAACAATATGCAATCATGTGATCATGCGACCATGCTAAAGGGTGCATGACTTTAAAAACGTAAATATAGGTCGTCTTTAAAAGTGCTTGAAAAACAACCTATAGGGTCGTTTTTTTGAGGAGGACAGTCTCAAAAACTCATAGGCCCATTTCATGCTGTACATATACTATAATTATTTTTTTGTTACATTATTAGAATTATACACTATTATTAATTTCATCAGAATATATGGCCGTCAACTGAGAAAGATGCTTTAAATGGTGTACTACCAACGGGGACTAATGGGGCGATGCTAATCAGACAAGTCTTGATGGAGGCATTGTCACTATGAAGGGCTCACAGGAAGTTCACTGGATTTTGGCATCCCGTCTTATACTTTATTCATTCTCTGAATGCAAAAATGACCTTCGCTTTCTCATCCACTCCATATGTAAATGCCTTGTGCATAAAAGTGTGCATATTCAAATTAATACAAAAGCATAGTCATTATTCTGTGCTGTCGGTTTTCTTACTATTAAAATGCAATGCATTAACTAAGAGTCTTCGTGTTTAGTTTGTTACAAGCTGCTACACCGCAGCTACAATCCTTAATGACAATGTGAAGTAGCTTGTTCAAATAAATTAAATCAGGGTCATGCACAGGAAGGCTGGCTTTCATTATGTCCCTGACATCCTGGTCACTACAAAGTCATTCTCTATGATTAAAACTCATATGGTGGAGGTAAAGCACAAGTGCTATTCATTTCAAATATGCATTAATCTTCGAATATTGTGCACAGGTCCATGAAACATTAGCTTTCATTAATATGCAAATATAAAACATGTGCTGTCTGTGGTGTATGTGCATATATAATGACAGTGATTTAGTATCTCCACCCACCCCAAATGCCAAATGACGGTTCAAACTCTTTATCATTGTTTTTAACATGCCTCAGTCAACATTTCTCTGTCAGTAATTGTTGGTACTTTGATGGCCACTAGTGGCATTGTCATTCTGCAGTCGGCATCGGTGCAGTTACACCCGAGGATTTGCAGAGATTTGAGTAAACAGCTCAGTTTAAATCCAATAATCCAAATAAATGTGAGGTAAAATTCCTTTCAAAGAAACAGGAGATATTTTGAAGCTGCTACAAAGTAGTATACACATATATTATTTTCTCTCTTGTTTGCATTTGCAGGACAGGCAAAGAATATTAATAAAATCAGAAGAGGAAGGTGAATTCCTATCATTCATTTACACTTTTTTTTGGAGCGAATTCACTAAATAACTGCAGTTATTCAGTACAGAGAACTGTCATTGGGCCTCATTCAACAGGTGTGTATGCGCATACATTTGTTCTTACCCTTGTGCTAATTGTGATGAAACCGGATTATTCTGAATAACGAAGCGCATGCCTGCAGCTAATTTGCGTATAGAGTTCTGCAGTGATATTTTTGTAGGTCAACCCCTCAACACAAAACCAACAGGATTCTTCCATTGGCTTTTGGATAATTGCAGAAAATAAGTTCTGTGACTAACAAAAGTTTATGATCCTTACATGTTTTGTTCCTCGTGATAATCTTCACAAATGAACACAACTTTTATGAATTTTGAAGCCTGAATACAATTGCTAGAAGGAAAAAAAAGCTAAACGCAGGCTATAAACAAATCGCATGACTTCAGCGTCGCCACCATTAAGCTTCCGACACTCTTTCAGTCTTTTTTTTTAATAATTCCTGAAAGTTTAAATAAGAATGTTTATTAAAGGGATAGTTCACCCAAAAATTAAAATTATCCCATGATTTACTCACCCTCAAGCCATCCTTAGTATATGACTATCTTCTTTCAGATGAACACAGTCGGAGTTATATTATAAAATATCCTGGCTCTTCCAAGGTTGATAATGGTAGTGAATGGCGCTCGATATTTTGAAGCCCCCAAACAGTGCACCCATCCATCATAAAAGTAATCCATACGACTCCAGAGGGTTAATAAAGGCCTTCTGAAGTGAAGTGATGCTTTTTGTAAGAAAAATTTCCATATTTAAAACTATAATATCTAGCTTAATTAGCTCTTCCGCCAGAACTAGACATGCATATGACCGTTACTGGAAGCCAGTTATTATAGTTTATAATAAAGTTTTAAATATGGATATTTTTCTTAAAAAACACATCACTTCAGAAGGCCTTTATTAACACCTTTTAGCTGTGTGGATTATTTTTATGATGGATGGATGCATTTTTTTGGGCTTCAAAATCTTGAGCCACATTCACTACCATTATAAAGCTTGGAAGAGCCGGGATATTTTTGAATATAACTCTGATTGTGTTCATCTGAAAGATGATAGTCATATACACCTAGGATGGCTTGATGGTGAGTAAATCATGGGATAATTTTCATTTTTGGGAGAATTATCCCTTTAACGAAATGAGGCTGTAAAAGCAGACTAGTGAGTGGATGAGTTCATCTGTTCGGTGTAATAAGGTTTAATGTCACTTGTTTCTGAGTTTTGACATATTTTTGACATAGCTCCATTGTGCCAAAAGTGTATCCATATGGGCTTTCTGTTCATCAAGTTTTTATATGTGCATACATTAAATTGCCAGCTGTGCATAAGAATTTTTAGAAGTTTCTAAGACCACCAGAAGTATGTGTGATTTTTACATATGTACAGTACGTATGGCTTCAGTTTGGAAATTCAGAGACAAAAAAAATGTGAACTTAATGGATCATGATCTCTGTCTAAAAATGTTTCTATGCAGATTTGAAAGAAAGTGTTAGTGAATGAAGGCCATTCTTTTCAGCTCAAAGGCCTCCTGTCTACATTTGTTTACATTTTCTATTGATCGTGGCAGCAGTTATTCATCAAATGATGATCCAGTTTTGAAGAAGAGCATTAAGCGGCTTTATATCCAGACACGGGGTGTAGACAAATGCACTTTCTGCATGTTAAAGAAAAGCTGATTTAAGTGCTCTAGATGCTCTACAGTTCCACTGAAGTATGTCAGATCGGTAGTTTGCATCCTACACAACCTGCTCTGAAACAACCCACAAGATTGGGCAACATGCAAATTGCATCCAGCACAGATTTTTGTGGATGTGTCTGCATTGTTACCTTATTTGCATAATTCCTACAACAACCCAGACAGCACGTGTGCATAAACGGCGGCATCAGTGGGCACAATTCACTCGATATTGAATTCTCTCCTTCGTCTTGCACTTTGTTAAATAAAGGCTTCTCTCACACAGATCATTAATACGTGGGACTCAAGCGGCAAAGGGCCAGCAGTTATGCGTAAGCCCATAATGACTTCATCAGGTTCCTTCATCTGCATACAATCATACGGTGCAGCCAGCCATTAAGAGGTGCAGGGATTAGGACAACCTGCAAGACTGATGAGGAGTCGGCACCCACCGGAACATCCAGGCGGGAAATTATCAGTCAATCAGCGGCGCTGAGAATGTGACACCACTGTCTACTTATCAAAGACAACCCCTCAAAGCAGATGAAATCAACTCACTGCCGTAATGGTACTATGATTTATTACAGCCAATATTTTGGCTTTTTGCATAACTTGAGCACACTCTGCTGGGACTGAATGCATGAATATATAGCAGCCGCAGAACGTCTTGCACGGAAATGCAAACACAATAGTTCTCATTATTCTAATCTGGAAACAGATGGTGTGGGGCCAATTAGTTAGTGAATTTACATTATTAGTATTTGGGATTTTGCTGCTGGCCTCAGTGCAATTTCTAGTTATGCTTCTTGTGTTTTGCTACTTGGCAAATGATGTTCTTACCAAGCAGGACGTCCGTATATGCATCATAAGCCCTCATCTGGGGGAGGATGATTTTCTCCCTGCAGCTTGTTTTTCCAAAGCCTTCATACCTTATTTTTCAAAAAGTGGAGTTGTTTTATGTAAATGACTTTGAAAACAGAAATATTAGTTGCTTTTTTGACAGCAGGTGAATCCTGTGAAATCCTTTTAATTTCTTACACTTGCTTTTGTTCAGTTGTGGTCAAGAATGAATATTATATATATGTAAATATTCAAATATTCTTTTGAATTCAGTACAGTGCTAGTGTAATTATTTGTAATTATTGTTAAACACTACATTTTCATGATTTTTAATACTTTTTTAGGATTTCAAATGGACATTTTTACACTTGCCTGCATTAAACATGAGAATGACTGTTCTGTTAAACATTTTACATTTATTTTACACTTAGTACAAAACCATTAAAATATTTACTGACATATCGCTTGAGACTTACTGATATAAATATTATAATTAAACTTTGGAGAACTTCTTTATTGCAAGGCACATTCTTGGAAGCATTTGGTATAATGTAAGTACACAAGTCATCAAAATATATAACATTGTTATATCCAAAATATTTTACATATTATGCTTTTAAGCCTAAAATGTGTTTTAATATTACTCTTAGTAAGGATAGTATGATCACTGTATAATATCAGTCTTTAAATGCAAGATATTTTAAGTGTATCTAAAGTATACTTGAAATGCTTTAGCACAATCAAATATACTTAAAGGGGGGGTCTAATGCTATTTCATGCATTCTGACTTATTTACTTTGTTAAAGAGTTGGATTCTCTTGCTAAACATGGCCAAAGTTTCAAACGAGTTGGATGTATGATGGAGTATTTCTGTGCCAAATACACTCCTTCAGAGTTCGTAAAAGTTTCGGAAAGTTTTTTTCGAGGGCAGAATTCCTTGTATCGGCACTTCTCCCAGAAGAGCGTGTGCACACACATCAACCAGAGGGAGAGCAAGAGCACACCCATCAGCGTGCTTTGTTCGGGTTACGAAAGTCGTCGGCAGCCCTGCACAGGACTTGCTCGAGAAAGATTTGTCACTTTGTTTTTAGACCATGAAATCAACAATGTCACCAAAGAAGTGTGTTTTTGGTTGTGAAGGAAAGATAACTTTGCCTCCCAAAGAACCAGCGTTAAGTGGAGCTGAGAGATTTGTGCTCACGCATTACATTGATGCACTCTCGATATTTGTCATTAAAAAATGATAAATTAGTCTGTTACAATCACTTTTTTTATTGGTCAAAATGAATGGATAATATCTCATGTTTTTCATGGCTGTTCGAGCCCTCAGGATCGGCAGTTATGGTTTCATAAACAAGGCCCAGTTCGACGATGGATTTGCCAATTTTTTTGAAACTGAAAGATTGAAACAGTCACAATGCGGTGGTGTATTGTTTGTGTTTCAATACATTTGTTTAGCTGACCATCGATAGCTTCGCTACACAAAAGCTGCGCATACTCGTGACTCTTTAACTTCGCCCACGGCACGCCTCCAGGAGTTCGGCTGTTTTCGGAAAGACTCGGTACAGCGTAAAACTAAAGATAAAATAAAACTAAAACTGATAAAACTAAAGACTCTTCAGAGATATGAAGGATGCTATACTACTCTACAGGTACTCAAGATTAATATGAGATTGGCCGAAACTGTGTGTGTTACGTACCCTTTAAGAACGTCTTTAGTTGGATAACTAAAGTGCATTAAGTACAAAATTAGTTGTTACAATTTAGCAGACTTTAAAGCTGCAGTCCGCAACTTTTTTTGTGTTAAAAATGTACAAAAATTATATAATGAGAATATACAACATGAATCCATTTTCCAAACCGTGTTTTTGTCTTATCCTGAATCATTATGGTACACTTATAATAAGTGTTTATATTCGGACTATTTCAGACCGGACTGGTAGGACTCGCCGCAGAGTATCACAGTAACTGCGTGACTCGCCATAGACATACATGGAGAAAAGTAGCTCCGGCTAGAATGTTCCTCCGCAAGACGCGTACAGTTCTGTTTATTAACCGCTAGAGGGCCAAAAATCGCGGACAGCAGCTTTAAGTATATCAATTTAGTACAATTGCAGGGTATTCATATTAAGTACATAAATATGTAAATGTATTTGTACTGTTGTATACTTAGCATGAAATTAAAGTATTTCAAATACATTTTGGTATATTTATTTTTCAGTAGGGTAGACAAATTGACACGCTGCTAGGGTGTTGTGAGTGGTTGTCAATGCATTGTTTTTTAGGTTATTGCTAGTTTGTAGTTGCTTTTAATTGCTATGCAATTGCTAGGGTTTTGAATGCTTGCTGGGTGGTTTTTAATTGGCCCAATAAGTCAAAAGATCCCAGCCTGTGGTGTCTATATGGTCCCTATATGGCCTTCTGTTATATAGATTCACTCTATCATGCCTGTTTTATAATTCATCAGGTGAAAATTGCAAGTCACATTTCTTAGAAATGTAATGGTACTTCTCAGGAATCCTTGATTTGCGGTATCATTCATGTCTGCAGCATAAACGGTGCAGGATAAATGACACGGCAGTTTAATACTAAATGTTAGAAAATTGTTCCCACCTTATAAGCAATAGTTACAGTGATTCATGGTTTAGCCACTAGGTCCAAACACCTATTCCTTATTTGAGATCCCTGGGTCACAATTTGTAATATATCAGATGTGGATTGACGTTGATGTCTGTCACATTTTACCATCCACACAAATCAGTGACTGTGGATACAGAGGTAAAACCCTGTTCCTTCCTGCCCATTAACCAAAATCAGTAGACTGGACAGAAAACTGATTTAATGAAAAATGACACACCCAGCAACCTGGAACATGCTCTTCCTCTGCTGCTGCACATTTGTTGTGTGACAGACAATATCCTTTCAAGAACAGCTAAATAATTAGATAGTCATTCTGAGTCCCCAGCTCTCTTGCTATAATTGCAAAATTAAAATTCTCTGCATGTTGGCACCTGACTTATAAAATTAACTTTGGCTGCTGTTTGTCAGCTCACCTCTGCCTGAATAAAGCCATATGAAGTTGCGAAAGAAAGTTGGTGATTTAACATTAAATTAGTTTACTTTAGTCACAGTGATTCCCAAAGAGGGGTATGTTCTTCAAGGGAAACTTAGAAAGATTTTGATTTTGTTTTATAGGTCTAACAAAACAACCATTACAACTGTCAAAAGATAAAAGCATTTCTAGCCACATTTGGAGTCAATAAATAGCACTGCAGTCAACTACTCTATTAGTTTGAATCACAGGGGATCTTAAACACAGCAAAACAAAAACATACTGAGGTTAGCCATATTCAAATGCTCTTAATGGTCTTAATCTGAAATAACCTGAAGAATATAAAGCTCTATAAAGGACAAGTCAAGTGTTTTAAAATTGAAAATCAAACCTAAAGGGGCTATATGTAAGAATGTCCATGTACACTGCCAATTTGTGAACAACTTGTAATGAAACTTAAAAAACCGAGAACTTCCCAATTGCTTATTTTTATGTGAAGAAAAAATCGAAATGATGTGACATTTACGCGTGCTCCAGAGACCCTCTCTTCTGTTTGCTTATACAATGTTCAGGATACAGGATAAAATAGATTTTCTGTACTGTAATGTTAATATGTCATGCAAAGAAAAGGGATTAATTCAAACTAGTCTCACAGAGCCAGATATATCTAGTCTGTAGTCTCATATATAGGCCTACTTTTAATAAACTATTATAACAGTGTATTTTTAATTACCTCATCTGTCGAAATGATCCCGGTGAATTGCAGAGCTGGTACAAATATATCCACATCGCTATGATTAGATGCTTTCTTAACTGCTGTTTTCTCACCTTTGTCATTTTTGTTTGTGTGTTTATTTTGTTTTTGAGAGAAAAGCGCACAGTACATATTTAAATATTCATCTAAACATCGCTCTCAGCAGCATGGATGGTGTCATTATGCTAGCTAACAGTATATTTCGGCAAAGATATTCCTAAATTCTTTTTACTTCTTAATGAAGTAGAATTAAAAAGGACTTTGCTGTGAGTACTTTGAATCACATTCAGGATAAATAAGCAATAAGCTGCAGGCATTTCACTTAACGTGCACCGGTGATGCTAATAACAAGATTTTCTTATTCTCATTCTTGTTTTCTTTCCCCTTTAAAGGTGTGGTATGTGGGATTGACAGCTAGTGGTCGAAATAGGTCCTCAGACTCGACGCTCACACGGGTTGCCAGCTTGAGGACACGCAACAGGAGCGAGTGCAATTGACAATGAAAGCCAAGGAGACTTGCACACTGTAAATTGATGAGATGATTTACAGTTGCATGAAAAAGTATGGGAACCCCTTGCAGAATCTGTGAAAATGTGAATAATTTTAACAAAATAAGAGAGATCAGACATTAAAAAAGATTCAAACATTCACTGATGTTCCAGAAGGAAACACGATGCATTAAGAGCCGGGGGGTGAACACTTTTGAACAGGATGAAGAAGTCCAAATTTTTCTTATTTTGTTGAAATATCATCCAGCAAACCACACACAGTATTAAGAACCAATGGTTCCCAAACTTTTGAACGGAGTTATTTTAATAAATTCAGCTACTTTTTTGTCTTGTGGATTATATGTAAACATCTTTTATGTAAAATATCTTACTCAGGACAGTACTAAATAAAAAATAACATGCATTTTGTATGATCTCTCTTATTTTGTTAAAATTATTCACATTTTCACAGATTCTGCAAGGGGTTCCCATACTTTTTCATGCAACTGTATCCACGTTTTAATATTCTCTCATTTATAGAGATTTGTAGATGGATGCTGAGGCTTTTTAATCTACGATCTCTGATCCAATTCGTTTACTGGTTTCCATGCAATACGCGGTGTTTTCTGCCAACTGGCAACCTGGAGTGTCGAAATACTATTGGGTGAACTGGCAGCATGCAGTATCACACAGACCAAAACAAAAACAGGCATTCTGACACGGAACGCACATTTCAAATTAAAATAACTGGTTGTAGCATTGTTTTTCAGGGAAACAAGTATGTGAACTTAGCATGTTTTCGAAATATCTGCAAACATATTATGGTATTTTAATGCTTTAGTAAAGTGAAAAACTTGCAGCACCTTTAAGCAACGAGGAAAAAACTTGCCTCTACCTACATTTTTACAAAACTCCAAAAATGTGCCTATACTATTTACTGCCGTTTCCAGCTGAAATGACCAGTAAAACATCAACTTTTATTCCTTTCACACAAATTATCATTTGGCAGATCATTGATTAAAGGTGCTAAAGAGGATGTTTTATTTTATACATTTTTGCAATATTACTTGAAACTGTCTTTACTAACTGATAAAAGACTATTTATTAGGTGCACTGAAAGTAATAATATTAATATACATCATCTGTGCACGAGGTAGGGCCTTAAAAACATCAGCCAATCGTTTACGCGATCATCACGTAAACAATTGGCCCTCTGGCTTGTCAATCACTGCCATGACGTTCCTTGTGAGAGACGTGCGCGGCTGCGCGCTCCAGTAACTTTCCACACTCCACAGGCGCCGCATGCGACGTTTTTGTCAGGAGACAGGAGTAACAACTGCAGATTATGAGTTACCTGCGGTGAGTCCGACATAATGAATCCACTAACACGACACAGCGAATGCCGGTGGTAAACACTCGTGTTCCAATACGAGTGTTTACGAGTTTTGGGAGGCGTTCCTTCGAAGGAGGGGGGTTGTTCTTACGCATGCGCTCATTTCAAAAACTCAGTAACAGTCTTTGGTTTCTCAGTCGACGAAAACATCCTCTTTATCACCTTTAATAAAACCTTATTTTTGTGTTCCTTGCAAAATAGTATGCTATGACTTCAAAACTCTTTTACCATAGTTCAGGATTTGTAAACTAATATATTTTGCCATTTGCATCACATAACCAGCTCCATATAAATGGCTTTTTTGATGTAGTAAATTTGCTTCACCTGGTAAAGCACTTGTGATGCACAGCGCTCAATTACAAATCACAATGAAAGAGATGTAGAAGATCTTGTAGAAGATAGCTCAAATGGCATGGTTGCTTCAGCAAATGTGGTTTTATGTTACATTTGCTTGCAGTTTAGTTTGAGATTTATTGTAGGTGGTATGTAATTTTCAAATACAATCAACACTCAATGGATATTGCATTTGTGAATTGCCACAATACATACAACAACCAACGTAATATAACGCTGCAAGATTTAGGAGCATTTGTTTTAGCACCACTAACTGGATATTTCACTTTGAAGGTGTGTAGAAGAAGAAGAATGTAGTATCATTTTGCAAAAATGTCACTTCAGGCACATTTTTCCAATAAGCCTGGGTTGATATTGTGATTATATTTAAGCCTAAAAGCATGACACGCACTGGAGGTATTTCGCATAAAAGCTGTTATAATATTTTAGAGTGGCTAATGGCTGGGACACTTGATCAAGAAGCCAGATCTGCATCTGTTGTAAGACATATGCATGCTCATTATGAAAAGCTGAATCTTTAAAGATAATGATTTCTGGAGACTAAAGAAAATGAATTATTGTTCATTTTTGATTTTTTTTTTCATTGGTCAGACTCAGAGGTTACAAAACCGTTTCTAAAGCTTCATTACCATTGCAATAAAATCAGCATTCCATCAGTAAGTTTGAACAGGTCAATGTCAGGCTGTCTCAATGTAAGATTTAAAGGGTTAGTTCACCCAAAAATGAAATTTCTGTCATTAATTACTCATGTCGTTCCACACCTGTAAGACCTTCGTTCATCTTCAGAACACAAATTAAGATATTTTTGATAAAATCCTATGGCTCAGTGAGGCCTCCATTGCCAGCAAGATAATTAACACTTTCAGATGCCCACAAAGCTACTAAAGACATATTTAAAACAGTTCATGTGACTACAGTGGTTCAACCTTAATGTTATGAAGCGATGAGAATACTTTTTGTCAAAGTAAAAAAAAAATAAAAAAATAGTGACTTTATTCAACAATATCTAGTGATGGGCGATTTCAAAACACTGCTTCATGAAGCTTCAAAGCTTTACAAATCTTTTGTTTCAAATCAGTGGTTTGGAGCGTGTATCAAATTGCCAAAGTCACGCCCCCCAGTGGTGAAACACTGAAATTTTGAAACGCTTATGACGTAACAAAGCCTCGTTTACCGAAATCACGTGACTTTGGCAGTTTGACACACGCTCTGAACCACTGATTCGAAACAAAACATTCGTAAAGCTTTGAAGCTTCATGAAGCAGTGCTTTGAAATCGCCCATCACTAGATATTGTTGAATAAAGTCATTGTTTTGTTTTTGTTTTTTTCAAAATGAGGGTGAGTAATTAATGACAGAATTTTCATTTTTGGGTGAAATAACCATTTAAGTTTACCAAATGAATTTGAAATGATTTTGAAAAAAATTCTAGGCAAGTTAAGAGTGCGGAATTCATGCAAGCTAGTATAAAATATAAATGAAGCCATTGCTGTTTACCAGTCAGTATCAAAAGTGAATGAAAACCTTTTCCTACAAATATAGTAAACTGAAGATCAATTTAATACACAAGTTTCATTCTTGTGTCATTCTTTAGCTGAATCATCTCAGTTATCTATGACTTTGGGGTCTAATAAAGTTTCATATCTGTGGGCAAACACGCCTAGATTCTTCATCTAAGATTAATACTCGAGAGCTGCAGTGAATTCAACCCTATATTCATCTAGAAACTGACATCACCACAGACACAGACTTATGAAATCTCTGAAAATAAATAAATTGTGCCTGTCATTATGACATTGGCTATTTTTAAGGCTGTGTTATTTCAGATTCTAAAATGTGTTACGCAACTGGACTACAAAAAAAGAAGCAAAACATACATTCATCAAAGAAAGCACAGTAGGTTGTTTCTTCCGACTGTTGAGGATAAAAAAGAAACACATGCTCCAGGTATGATGCAATGAACGAGCTTTTCTGGAAATACAAAAGATGGAAATTGATTCTAAATTCATTCACAAATGTTCTTGTGCCGCAAGGTATTTCTCGCACGCTTTCATCAATATTATATAAAAATCATCAAAATACATTTTTAATGGATTCCCGAGATTAATGATTCAGAAGTCATGAAAAGGATCATATATCTTTCATTACTAATTAATTTTATATCTAAATAACAGCTCATGGCACAAAACCTTGTCAATCTTGGAAGCTGACTCATGGTTTTAGGCACATTTCTCATATAAATCCCATTTGTACTTTGATTATGTGTCACCATAAAGTGAGATTGCTATATCATGACAGACCAGCAATTGATTGCTGCCATAATGGTTAAATTAAGAAAAGGACCTTCTAACCTCCCCACAAAAAGATCTTATTACTAGCACTTTAAAATTCCATGGACATTTATGCTCTTTTGAGAGGGTCATAAGGTGAATGTGTCTCTGAATATGAAGCATTCTGAATGGTAATTTTATGAGCAAAATATGGACTTGAATAAATGAAGACGACGAGCTTATGTGCTTTGTGCACAACCGAGAAAAGTACTCAGAGTAAGTAAATTTTCCCCCAGAAAATCATTAAAATTACCCTCAAAGAGCATATCATGAATCACCAAACAACATGCAGTGGATTTATAGTAATATTTATACAGTATGTCCCACAAGTCAATTCCTTGACCGCGCTGTGGCAGGGCCTCAGAAAACGAACGCGTAAACGGTTTGACCAGTATGCTTTTGAACAAGTAATGCATTTGACAAGCTCTTTTCAATGTTCCTTCTGAAGCGAATATAAAAGGGATGAACTTAAATGAAATGCACAAAGTCTAGTTACTTACTTTCCCCCTCTACTTACACTCACACACATAAAACACATCACAGACATAATTTGAAAACTAAAGACATACAAGAAAAAACATTTTGGGCCTTTGATTCGGGCTTGTACGTTAGTTATTTTAACTGGTAAACATTAAATCCCCACTTTGAACCATATGCTTCTTTGAGATTAGAGCCATGCTTTCGTACTTCATGAGCAAGAGGCTGCCATAAAACATGCTTTGAACTTTCACCTCCAATTATGTTCAATGACCATCCACTGAAGAGTTCAGCTAGTATAGCGACTTCTGTAACCATTCTGAAAATTGGATTTGTGACACAACATTGTTAACACTCATGGTTCACAAACAGCCAATAAAGACAGGCACTGCAGACCCCTGAAAAATGGTAAAGTCGCCCTATAAACCGCTAAATGCTTGATTGTCCCAATAAAACCTTCCAATGCTGTTGCTTTGGCTGTTTGTCCTTTCTGTTGCATGATTCGGTGAACCGCTCATCTGTGTAAAAGAAATCTACTGAGGAAATGCAAGATTGCCTCTCAGTAAATCTTGTCATCTCTAGTTCGTTGGCAGATCTATAATGTTCCCCTTGATTTGGTGCAGCATCAATCCCAATTAAGGAGAGACTGAGGAACACAGCGTGCCGTGTAAAGCGTATACATCAGCGGCAGCATCTACGGCTACGGGATCCTTCAGCGTTCCTAAGATGCATTAAGCTTTCACTTCTGTTCTTGAGAGTGTCCCACATAATGGATTCAGACTGTTCAAACTGCCAATATTTACTTGGTCGTAATGAATGAAATGTTTGTTTGAGATGTAATGTATTTTCTTACAGATGCTAATTGATGGTAATGTAAAATCCTCTAGTCTGCTGTAAACTGAGAGGGTTGCTTTACTGTTTTGGCTGTTTTGAGTGTTTGAGGCAGAGGAAAAGAGAATTTGATGTGACGCTTTCTAATTAAATTTCAATGGACAATCAGGCCAATTTGTGTCATTTAAAAAAAAATTTCAATAACAATAGCGCAAAACATCTTGTAGATCATAAATTAAAAACTCACTCTTGGCACAATAGTCTGCGGTAATCGAAAAGTTAGACGCAGACCAAATGGTTAATTTCAGTTGTTTTGAGTGGCATTTTTAGATTCATGTCCATTTTCAAGGCAATGGCTTTAGGGCTCTTATGAACTAAAGCTAGCAGAAGAGAAGGGCAGTGAAATGGTGGAATGATTCTGTGTACAATTAGATTCTGCTCCAGCACAGAGAAAACAAAATGTCATCATTGCCCAAATCTGTAATTATTTGCTTACAAGCCTGTGATTAAGATCTAACTGCAAGCAATGATTATGGAATTTACAGAACATATAAGTTGATGTCCAAGTTATAAACCCTGTAAGTTCCGGTGCTCAAATTTCCTTGGTTGAGCATTAACTTGGTTATTGTTTGTTATCTTCTAGGCCAGAATACAGTGTGTGAGCTAAGAGTGTGCAGCGAAGCCTTATCTGTGTATGTATCTGTTGTGATAAAGTTACATGTATCTGTATTCTGGATGTAACTGGATACAAGTGGTACAACAAAACTAAACGTATCAAATGCATCAAAGCTAATTTTTAAAATTCTAAAGTTTGGGGTCAGTTTAACAATTAGTACTTTTATTCAGATGGGATGCATTAATCTGATCTAAACAACGCTATCTCATGACCAATTCGTACGTATTTTACGAGGTGGCTAATTCGTATGAATTCATACGACCTCACTCGTACGAATTCCTATGATTTGTCTAAACCCCAGTGACGGTTAGGTTTAGGGGCGGGGTTTGGGGTGGGTCATTCATATGAATTCGTACGAATTAGCCACCTCGTAAAATACGTACTCTGCCGTGAGATCGGGTTGGATCTAAAGTGAAAGTGAAGTGATTTCTATTGCAAATAAATGCTGTTCTTTGGAACTTTCAATCATTAAATAATCCTTAAAAAATACATTTTCTGCAAAATATCAAGCAGCACATCTGTTTTGAACATTGTTATTACACGTCTCTGTGCAATACTTGATTCTGATTCTGGTCAATTGCGCCAACCAGCGGTATGTTAATCCCCGGTAACAACCGCTAAACAGATAACTGGTCACTGAAGTCAGCAGCGATACTTGCGAGGAACGTTTGTTCTTTGTCTACGTTTTGCATTTGGTGAACTAATAAAATATTAAAACTCAGTCAAATCAATATTTTGTGTACAGTTATTTAATTATGTCATCCAGTACTATCGTGGACTCGCTCTCTCTTGTTTCATACAAACGAAGCAGCTGCCATTTTGCGACTATTGTTTTGTACACTGTTGGATTCTAAGTTAACACACAGGTACGATTTTCATCTCAGATCAATCTCTTATCCCCATAATTAATTATATGTGGCAAAATGCCGTTTAATAAGTGGTGTGTACTAGACCGTATGTATCCCGTTTGTCTAGTTTGAAATTGCCACGCTAGCAACTGCTTTCTCCGTGGAAGCTTTGCGTTTAAAGAGCTAATAAAATATTTCGACTCAGATCAATATTTCATGTCAAATTATTTACTTATGTGGCAAGTAGCCGTGTAATAAGCAGGATAATGTACATCCAGAAAGTTGTATGAGTAAACTCATTCAGGCTGATGCAAGACCCCTTCACTTCGCGTCATGGTCCTGATCACCCTGTCGGGGTTTATTCTGAGATAACAACCAGCTGGATGTACATTATCCCTTCCTAACTGAAATAATATTTCATAATTTTGCTGTACACCTGGCAAAGCACAGCGCTCAATTACAAATCACGATGAAAGAGTTGTAGAAGAAGATCTTGTAGAAGATAGATCAAATGGCATTATTGCTTCAGCAAATGTGGTTTTATCTCACGTTTGCTTTTGTTAACAGTTTAGTTTGAGATTTAGTGTAGGTGGTATGTAATTTTCAAATACGATCAACACTCAACTGACATTGCATTTGTGAACTGCCGCAATACATACAACAACCAACAACAATATGCTGCAATAACGCTGCAAGATTTATGTGCATTTATGCAAAATACTAATCTGAGCATAAGAGACTTCTTTTAGAAATGTTTTGCCTTTTTATTACAACAATAATCTCAATTATGTAAATCAAAAAAGCTCTAAAAAAGCTACAAAACTTTCTGCTTGAATCTTACCAGAAATATAATGAATAATGTACAGTATATGTTCACTTTTGGAAACATTAAAATTTTCTGAATTAAAATATTCTGACTTTATAACTCACAATTTATAACTTGCAATAAAAAAAAAATTTTTATCTCACAACTCCCAATTCTCACAATTCTCAGTATTGCAAGATATTACATCACAATTGCGAGTTATAAAGTCAGAATTATCAGATATAAGCTCAAAATTGTGAGAAAATGTCAGAATTTTGAGCTGACTTATATACTTTATAACTCGCAATTGTGAGTTTATATCTCACAAGTCTGACTTTATAACTCTCAATTTATAACTTGCAATAAAAAATACAAAAGGTAATTGCGACTTTTTATTTCACAATTTATCTGTTTTATCTCACAACTTTTTATCTCTCAATTGCGAGAAAAGGTCCGAATTGTGAGATAAAAAGTTGCAATTACCTTTGGTATGATTTTATTCCATGGCAGAAACAAGCTTCTGTAAGTGAACTGGACAAAGTCCAGAGGCAAACTGCACATAAGGGCTAGTCAAGCGAAAATGAAAACTGTCATAATTTACTAATTAACCTGTCTGACTTTCTTTCTTCTGTGGAACACAACAGATATTTCAAAGAATATTTCAGGGAAGGAAAAAAAATCCCAAAAAAGGCATTTTTCAAAACATCTCCTTTTATGTTCCACACAAGAAAGGAAGACATACAGGTTTGAAAAAAACATGAGAGTGAAAAAAAAATGATCAAATTTTCAGCTTTTACTTTCAGTGCTCCACGTACACATTCTTCTGCAGGATTTTTGAGTCATCATCAATCACATATAGAGTAGTGGACAACGAGAAAGACCAAGAGCTTGGAGGATTAGTTGTTTGGTTGGTACTTCACTGAAGATGTCCAGCTTTGACATGTCCAGTTCCTCTGAGGGTGTTTTCATGTTTTTTAAGTAGCCATTCTACCCAGGTTCTCCCTCATGAGTAGTGCCGGCTCATCTAATTCTCTCAGCTAAACCAAAGAGCTGCACTTTGTGACACTTTGAGTTTAGATCAGATTGTCCTACAAGGACAATTTTCTGTAGCTTCCTTCACTACCAGCGGCTGGATCAACAGGGGAACTGCTTGCCAGTCACTTCAAAGGCAGAGATGCCTCAATCCGACACTGATTTGTTGAAAAGAATGTGCAGTGCATTTGCATAGATGCTGCGTTACTAGCAGGTGCGTGGGAGAAAATAATAATCATCATGAGGGGGTTTGGGGGGGGGGGTCTATTAAAGGAAACCTCCACCACATTCCTCCTTTCAACATGAGTTTTCAACATTTCAGACCAGAATTTTGATAGAGAGAAACTTTGGGCAAGCCTGGATCATGAACGACAAATAACCAAAGTCCCTTCAAATATTCTTAGGTGATAAGCAAGTTATTGTTGTTCACAAGAAGCAATAAAATATATTGAAAAGAATGAAATGTAAACCAAACACAGAAATGTGGTCTGCAGGCTACAAGGTCACTGATATGTTTGCTCAACACTGTAGCAAACACTGATAGGCAATATTTGGACAAGCATGCTACCATACTAGTACTATTTTTGCAGTATATATGCACTGTGCAGTTTTAAAAAAAAAAACGGTAAGACTTTACTGCTGTCACTGTGGTTGCAGAAAGGCAGACACAGATGAAGATAATAAATCCAAAATACTGGTTTTAATGATAAATCCAACAAGCAGAAGATCAGGTGCAACACACACTTACATGGACGGTGAACAGACAAGGAGTGACTAAACAGCAGGGACTTATATGTGCACAAACAAGGTAATGAACTACACAGCTGAGCAGAATTAACTAATGATGACGGTTACCATGGAGACAGATGAGTGGCAGGAAACTGAACAAAGGAACATGTGACAAATGAAAACAAACTGAAGGTCCAAGAAAACTGAAAGTCCATACAAACAGGAACTAAACAGACTGTGACATAACGGCCCCCACTGAGAAGGCGTGGCTTCACGCCATGGAGGGAAGATGGAGGTGGCTTTTTGAGGAGGACGAGGATGTGGCAAAGGGCAGGTACAAGGAGCAGGCAGACAGATGGAGGACGATGATCAGGGCAGAAGGAGGTAGCATCCATTGAGGCGATCAGGGTAGAAGTGGCCAGGTGGAAGTGACCCAGAGCTCAGCCATGCCGAAAGTCCAAGGAGGAGTCGACAGTGGTAGGCCGCCATGATGGTAATGGATTCGGGGGAGGGCCAACGGCGATAGAGCCTTGGGAAGTGGAGCCCAGTGCGCAGACGGAAGTCCGAGGCGGTGATGGTTCGCCGATGACCTGGGTGGCCGCAACGGAGCTACAGCGACGACACTCCGAGGTGGAGATCAGGAGAACAGAGGATGAGCTGGTGCGACCAAGGGCGAGACTGAAGTGGAGGCTGAGGGAGGGCGGAGCTTGCCAAAGCCGAAGGGGTGGAGGGCTGGAGGCTTGCAGGTCCGCAGCGGAGGCTTGGCGATGTCCGACTCAGGGGGAGTCAATGGTCCAAGGGAGCCCGTCGAGGCCGAATGCTGGATGGTCGATGCCGGAGTCAAGGGGAGGAGGAGTGTAGACGCAGGAGCCAGGTCGACTGAGCGACAGAGCTTGACGATGCTGGAGGTGGAGCCATGGGCTCATAACGCCCAGGAGGAGTAGGCTCCCAACAAGACCACGGTGTAACCTCTCCACTGAGAGGAGGATGTGGTGACACGGCAGGTCTGATGGGAGATGATGATGACTGGTTAACAGGCTTGGAGGAGGTCTGGAAGTGAAGAATGGCACAGAAACCCCAAAAAAAACAGCCCGTCCTTGATGGCAGTTAGTAGGACTGAGGGAGGCTGGGTGGGGATAACAGGACTGATGAAGAAGATTCAGATTCTCGCTTCCATCCCCTCAAACTCCACGTGGACTCCCATGATGATGTACGCCGACATCGGCTCACACCCCTGGTCGGATTCCCCGAAGTGCTTCGGCTCCGGGGCGAATCTCATTTTGTCTCTTTTTTTATTTTGATTTTAAAAAAAGTATAATGAACATTAGTTGTTTCAGTCCAGTAAGTGTTCATCTTGAAATATTGCTAAAAATATAAAAACATTTTTTCACAGCAAAAAGTAGGCTTTTTTTTTTAATTACACTAAAAGGCATCAATAAGATCTATCAATCAGAGTACAGAAAGTATAGTAGATCAAGGTTTTTCAGTAAAGTTTTGATCATGTTGATAATTTATAAAACTTTGAAATGTATGTATCAAATATGATACAGTATAGCTTTATATAAGGGTTAATATGACTAATAAACAGTAAATAGTATTAAAATGCTCATTATTATTTGCATTTAGCGTTGTTTTTCTCCGCTGCATGTCTATGATCCTGTCAGAACAAGCATACTTTATTTTTATAAAAAAAATATATATAATAGTATGCTTACAAAAGATAGGCTAATCTAACACCAGTGTTTTATTATATATTCAAAGCATGCACATATGGGATTTCATTCCTTTGGCACTGATATTTGGTATGTGCTCTCATGTCTAAATGCATTTTGTGTCGCTCATTACCCTAAGTACATGAATGGGATCATTACCAAGATGCAACAGAATGATGCCGTGAATGTTGATTTGGAATCTATTTTTATTGTTATTAGCCATGAGGGTCAATACTGCCGTTCCTAGAGCATTTCATCATGTTAGCTGATCTAGGTAGCCTTTACAACCTGTTGTGTGTTGTCAATACAATGAATCTACAAGTCACCAACATTTATAAAATCGAAAACAGTGAAAAGATCTCCGCAAGCTCACATAATAAATGGACACCAACAGAAAAGGTACTGACAGTTCTTTTGTGTTATATCTCTTCATACTATGCCCAGGTGAAGCAGTGATTTTCTGCTCGTTTTAATAACACGTTACTTCAGCTTTTTACAGAGTGAACGGTGATGTTGACAACTTAATGTGCTTCCCATAATTCTCCTAAATTGTTCTTTTGGATTACAGCCCAAGAAATCCTCCGAGGCTCATTAATGTACGTATTACATTAAAACTGGGCCTTAACCCTTTGGCACTGTTAAAGGTTATGCAACAGCTAATCATTCTAAGTGCTGGGGGAGGTTGTTGGATGTTTTCTTTCCTGAAATAACCAAAGAATGTCCACTAAGGGTCATGAGACAATGTAGGAGGTCTAAGATGTTTCTTCTAGTGCTCTGAATAGACTCACTGCGTGTGAACGTACTACTCACATCAACGGCCCTGGTTACTCTTGCTATCAGCAAGATTGCAAAAACATCTTAACATCCACAGACAATAACAATCCCATTCAATCTGTCAAACCGGGCACCCAGAAATTGACACTCGTTGTCAAAACGTACACTGATTAATGTTGCAAACAGATAATAGCCCTGAATAATGCATGTAGTCTTTAGATATGTTATAAGTGTCATGTTAAACAGCAGGCCTCCATTTGTGTGGGTTGATAGATCTTTGTAAATCTCTCTCTCCCTATGTTCACAAAAATCCTCTGTTTTCGACTCAATCCACATGGATTGTGAACAAATATGTGGCTATTACTAAAGTCACCATGAAATCAAAATTGACGTTTCCAGTTTTTTTATGGAAAAATTCAGTATTTATTATAAATGATTTATCTGTGTAGAGCATTATCATTTTAAATTCACGTGTCCTCATAATCTTTAATCAAAATGACTTCCCCTTGCCTGGCAAGTCCAGAATGATATATCTTCTACAAGATATATCAGTCTGGTCAGTCCGCCCTCCGTCGCGCCAACTCCAAACCGTACCGTACAATCAGATTCGTTTTATTTCAGTGACGCAAACAGCGTCACTCTAGTGCGGCGAAAGTCCCTTCAATATCAACAAAGATTGCGCACACGAGACCCGAGAGTTTGTTCTATTCAGCCGTGAATTCAGTTTTAAATGACCAAAAACACATTAATTATTTACTTTTCACTGTTGACTCTCTTGTCGCTTTGCTAACGCCATATCCGTCCTTCTCTGATTGGTTTACTCCGCTTCCTGTTTGCTCGGATTTGCTCCGCCCTAGAAATTGAATTGATTCAATGGCGACCAGACTCATCCGCTGGCAAGACTTCCCCTCCCTCTTGCAGCAAAATCTCATCTCTTCTTCTCTGATGACGTGTTTATTGGCATGAGGGCAGGACAATCTGTCACTTACATGAAATCGACCAATAGCAAACCACAACCATCCAATCAATTCCCAATGGACAAGATCAAGTCCCACCCTACATTTATTCTTGTTTGAGAAGCAGTTTCACTCAGAAATACAGCATAATAGGGAAGTAAAACTATTGCAACTTCTGTTTCATGCTGACTTTAGACATTCTACTAACTCTAAGTAACTTTGCAATAACAAGTCCACTAACTCTCATTAGATTACAAGTAGACTGTTAGGTTAGGGTTAAGTGTTATAGTTAGTAGAATAAGTTAACGTGTAGTTGCAAAGTTACTGAAATGTTTGTTGGGGAGCATCAAAATAAAGTGCTAGTAGACAGTCTACTAATACTCTAATGAGAGTTGGTTGATATATAATTGCAAAGTAGAAGGTCTATGTATATGATTATGTGGTCATAATTACAGTATTTTGACAAACAATTTAATCAAGAGATTAATAAAGCATCAAGATAGGTTCAACCCGATGCATAATTCCCGCACTGATTTGTAAATAATGCAATAAATATTTCAAACACAGTTGCAGCTGTGCTGTGACTGAATTCCTTCTTATGCTGATATTGCATAACCGAATGATTATCTGAGGAATTATTCATTCAGAAATATGCTAGTTGAAGATGAAATATCTGGTATACTGCTGAAAGCCCTACTCTGAAGGGGCAGTTTACACGACACCGTTTTCAACTAAAAACGGAAAACTTTTTATGCATTTTGGCCGTTCATTTACACGACAATGGTGTTTTGAAAACGGGTTTCAAAAACGATACCGTCAACAAAAACACAAATTTGTGACAACTGTGATGTGCACGTTTAGTCTACAGCCGTGTAAAGCCGAGTTCAGACTGCACGATTTTCAAAGTAGTCGGGTCACTGTTCTTTTCACACTGCATGACTATCTTGGCCAGCATTCAGTCGCTGCTGTGTTCAAACTGCACGATGGATCGGCGACAGAGGGTTTCAGACTGCATGACTTTACAATAGGAAGAATCGCCGACAACTCTGTCTGGCACGCAAACTACGTTTCACAACCAAACACACGTGAGATGTGACAAGGAAACAATGCGATATCACGCGTGCAGGACCGGAGTTATTATTATTATTAAAAACGGTAGCCCGCAAGAAGCTTGCAATACGAGTTGCCTGTGCGCTGATTTACAGCGAATATAAGAAAAAGAAAAGAAAAATATGGAGGAGGAAATGGTTGGGTAGACTGTGGATTGTGTGTTCTGCAACGAGAGTTGGAGGTAAATACATAACTTTTCAATGTGCTGCTGTTGTGGATGGCCAAGCAAATGTTTGTGTTTTGTTTCCGTTTGATAGAATTGTAATGTTTATGTGAATGAAGCCATGCTGGCTGATGTTGTGGTCTATAACTCCTCCCCGAACTCCCCGCTGCTCTGTATCTTGCTCTCTCATTGGCTGTCGGTCATCGCCGATGTAGTTTTCAGTCAGAACACTTTTCACACAGCAGGATTTTGAATCGCCGACAGGTCCAGATATTTAGCATGCCAAATATCTCACGGGCGTCGGCGACTCGTCGGCGATTCTCTCAGATCGCGTCTTTGCTCATTCACACTGCGTGATTGTCACTCGCGTGAACGAGCACCGATTTGCCTGTGATTTCGGGCATTTGTCGGCGATTTCTCAAAACCTGTCGGCGAGGCAAAATCGGGGCAAAAATCGTGCAGTCTGAACTCGGCTTAAGTGTTTCTTTACAAAGTGACATCGCCATCTACTGGCTTGGGAGCATAATGCAGCAATTTTAGTCGTTTTTATGGATCCATGTGGATGGGGATCATTTTGACAGCATTGTCATCTGCAAGCGAAAAACACAAAGGAAAAAAATCTCAGTTTTCAGTACATCGTTGACATACCCAGAGACAGGTATCATGTTTGTTTACGCAGAGAAACCATCTTAATTTGATGGTATATGGAACGTGATGTCCTCCATACAGCATAACGATCATATCATCAATCCCTGAAAGATGTTTACATGCCTAGGCTTTTAGAGCTTTAGCACCAAGCAATTGGCTAATGGAAATGTGTTAAGTCAATCCCGACAATGTTGGAGGGAAGTTATAAATGAAACCATTAATTTTCCTTGCACTTTTCAACCTGGCTATAACATTTTGCATCTCATCTGATTTTTATTTACAGGAGTTTGACTATAACATGAAATCCTTTCCTCAAACGAACCAAAACATCGATTTATACGATGCATGCGGATTTGTACCCTCATGTCCCGACATTTAGAATTTGGCATTCAGAATACAAGCAGAAAAACTGAAAGATTATGGCATGCCATGATTTCTAAAAAAGGAGGGGAGGAAAGAGAGAGAGAGAGAGATGCTTCAATACACAGGCTCCAACTTGTCTCCCTTATTTGTAGTGACAAGTTACCTCATGCTAACACATCAGTCTCCTGAGCCCTCAGAAAGAAAGAAAGAAAGAAAGAAAGAAATAATCCATTACCAGTGGGCAAGTTTTATTAGAAGGTGGAGAGCAGTAGGTGATGTGCAGACGTTGCAAACTATAATAAACATTACTGATGGATTCCTCTTGGCTATGTTGTCTATTCAGTTACAGATGAGGACTGAAGCTGAAGAATTATCCATGACAATGGCATGCTTGTTCACTTCTAGCGTTAAAAGTTTGGAAACACTTTAGTATAGGGAACACATATTCACTAATATCTACGACTTTTCCCTCAATAAACTCCTAATTTACTGCTTATTATTAGTTAGTAAGGTAGTTGTTAAGAATGTAGAATAAGGTCATGCAGAATAAGGCATTAATATGTGCTTAATAAGTACTAAATAATAATAAAATGTTACCAAAAGTTTCTATGGAAAGTTCAGACATTGATAACAATATCAAACATCACATAAAGAATAAAGAGGTGAGAGTATAATAATATGCTCTCATTAAAGGGATACACATTCTTTCATCATTTACTTACTCATATGTTGTTCTAAACATGTATGATTTGTTTTTTTGTTTTGTTCTTTTCATTTGTAGAATGTTTACACTGCCATTTCTTTCATGTCTAGTAACCAATGGCACTTCCTGATTTTGCCGAGTTAGTAGAGTTCCTGGGTCAACATACATTTGGTTGAACATTCCTAACCGAAAATGTAATCCTAACCATATCCCTACCCCTAAACCTAACCCTACTCAAAAGTTATCCCTAAAGTCAGAGGGAAATGATGAATAATAAAAAACTTGTCCCTCAAATCTGATTGGTTGATTAGAATGTTGTTCCAGGAGGATCAACAAAAATGTTGATCCAGGAACATGTTGTACTTGGTGAAATCAGGTTCTGTACTTTGAAGAATGCTTTAACTGTTTTATCCATATTAATATAAGTCAGTAGGGCCCAAAACAACATTAGACCCCCGTGACTTTCATTTTATGGACACCACAGAAGAGAGAAATGTAGAAGACAATTTATAGTTTTGGTTGAACTATCCCTTTGTGCGAGAGAGCCGCTCTGCTAATGTGTTTTTTGTGTGGTTTTGTTTTTGGTAACTTACAGCGAGAGAGATATGAGCTGTGCGTCATCTTAATGTGTTAGATCCAGTCTGTTCTCCATCGAAGTGGCTCCCATCAGTTTTGTGTTTCTTTTCCAAATTCAAACACGTGTGCAACGGACAAAGGCTCTGGCTAGCATGTGTTTACATGCTGCTGTTGGTTAATGAAGTTTTTAAGGATGAACTCACCGTTCAATTAGTCTCTTGTCATGTCAAAAGTGATAATACTTTTCAGTTTTATGGACGTTGTCATATTTAATATTATGTTGGTCACTGTCGTTGACTCTCGTTGCACGTTCATACCTATACCTACTTATGAATCAATGTAAATTCATGTGCATATTACTCTTAACGTTGACACATCTTCCTTGTTAAATGAACATTACTTTACATCAAAAAAGAAAATTCTATTTTGTAATTTTACATTAACAATGTATTGTAATAAATGTTCTATTTATCAAAACCAAGTCAATTAGTGTTTTAAGCATTACTACATTCATTCCAAAATAATAACTAAAGGCAATAATAATTTAAAAAATATATTTTATTTGTGTATTGATGTTTTTTTCTTTTTAATAGCCAACTTAGGCTATTTAGGATCATCAGTCATGCTCCGTAAATACCGTCTGTCACAGATATGAATTGTATTTTTAATTTCACCAAGCTGATTGCACTAAAAAACCCCGCAGTCATCATGATTTCAGTCCATTTCAAGTTTGATTTCGACGTGACATAAAGCAGTGATATCTAACTGTGATCTGTTTACTTACTTTTCAATTAGTCTTCCCATTGACACCATCATTTGTTCATTCAAACTGACGCGCGGAACGCGCACATCAACAAGAGGCGGGATTTATCACGCAAACCAATCATAACCAATTACATCCAATCATAGAGCGATGGAGACATTGCCTCCTTTCACGTTACTTTCCCTCATTCATTCTCAATTACCCCCCAAAAACCCACCGCATGCCAGGGGTCTAATGGTTTTCTATGAGAGCAAAGGGAGGCATGACTTCTGCTGTAACTTTACCTGCAGGTGTCGCTGTTGGGCAGTGTTCCTTAAGAAATACGAGTGACTTGCGTTCTTTTTAATGTCATAATTTTAATATTTGTGTTGTTTTATATGTGGATTATTTTCTCATCCTATTTTTTTTGAGGAGGCACTGCCTCCCTTGCCTCCTCGGAGGAAACACCCCTGGTTCATACAGACATGCTGCGTCCCAATTCGCCTACTTATACTACGTCCTAAAAGTATGTACTGTTTTTGTAAAGAAAAAGTACATACTTTTGAGTGTGTAGCAGAAGAGTATGCAAGCTTTGGGACATACTACTTCGTCATAATTGCGTCTGTAACGGACGTTCTGTCGCTTAGTTACATAACCTGTACCTGTTTAAACTGCCCTGTCAATCATCTTGTCAAAGTTAAAATCCTCCACATTCAATTAAATTTCATTTCCTACCATTTCGGAGAGAAATGTAGTCACACGTTTATCTGCCAGTCATAGGTCTTCCATGCAGAGAACTCTCCTCATCTTTCCATAATGATGCATTTAAAAGTTAATGACCAAACACATCGTTATAAAAGTTAACAATGCTGTTGCAGATTAAATATAATGTGGATAACATTTAATAAATATCTTTTGGTCAGGTTAGATACTGATTATTAATCACTCTCAAACCCCTTTATCTTAACCGCTCTGCTTAACCGTCAGTCTCGCACATCCGTCATGTTTGTAGTTTTTTAACACTTTTTATTCGTATTTGTAGTTCTAATCGAATCCTCGTCCACAGCGCAATGTGTTATGGACAATATTAGCCGTTAGAAGTGTGCACGGATCTGCACTTCGAGTTCTAACCGGAAAAAGTAGACCATCCGGGTATCTTTGGAGTACTCATTTCAACGATTTGGGACACACTAATTCTTTTTTTGGGACGCAGCAACAGTGTTCCAGATGCTACGGACATTTCAAGACTCACACCTGTAAGTAAATGCGGTTGTCAATCACAAAAACTGACAGTGTGAACGTGGCCTAACATAATTATTTAAAGCAGGAAGGTACCCCCTTGCCAGACCACTGTACCCCTCCAGCCAATTTGTTATATTTGACCACATATCTTTCCTATGTATTTTTACAGCCGAATGATTACAGTTGAATACACTACAAAATGAATAAATACTGTAAATGAAATCTGAAACTATTTGCTCTGAGCAATGGCGGATCATGGCATAGGTTGCTGCCTCCGCATGTTCACTGTGATTTGCCAAGGAAAATATGTTACTGGATCAGCATATTTTGTTGATCCTGGAACAACATCCTGACTGATAATTTAGTCCTAACACTATCCCTACCCCTTAAACCTAACCCTACCCAAAACCTATCCCTAAAATTGGGAAATGATAAGTGAATAAGACTGATGTAGCAGCACCTAACCCTGGTTGTAAGTCTAAACTTGACATAAACTGTAAACTTTCCCTTAAATCTGATTGGAATGTTGTTCCAAGATCAACAAAGATGTTGATCCAGGAACATGTTGTTCTTGGTGCGTTCACCGCCTCCACACACATCAGAAGCAAGCTCCATATTCAGGACAGTTTCACAGGATTGTGCCTGCTCGTTTGGCTCGACCTTCTCATGAAAATAAATTGTGACCTATCAAGCAACTTTCTCTGAGCAGCTTCCTGTGTTTTACTTTTCCGCCCCCTCTCAGTTCGGCTGCTATCTGTCTGCACCATAGAAAGAGGATGAACAGCCTGCTCTTGAAAAACAGTCTCTTTACCTGCTAGAAGCCAAAAATGTGGGAGGGACAATATTAGCTCTGTACAGATCAGATCAAGTTTATCAAATCCCAAAATAAAATGTGCCTCCATGTCTAATACAGATTCACTAACATGAAGTGCTACTGCATTTTGAAAAAGTGCTTTAGAAACTTTGCTATACTCACATCAGTGTGACATCTACATTAATGTTAATTACCTTTTGTTTTTAGGGCAATATAATAAGGTATAAATATTTACCCAATTAGAACAAAGAAGTGTCTCACAATGTAGGATTTTCAGTTTCCTTAACACTGAGATATTTGGTCCCAAGATGGATAGACAAATAAGTCCAAACGCATGTTTTTATGGTGGAGACTTTCAGTTTGACTTTGTATGCTTTATATTGAGCTAACAGTTAGCCTGTGTATATAGAATAATACATAAATAGTCTCTATAGGGCTGTTGAGGGGCACAACGATGATAATGGCAGGATTTGGAGTTACTGTTTTATCTATAGGTCAAACACAACGTGCCATTTTAGTGAAATAGAATTCCATGATTATGACAAAACAGTTATGGGCTCTGAGTATGTGGGCTCAGGAACAGTGATGAACGACACATGAAAGATGCAAGTCTGCACTATGTCATGCCATAATTTATCACACATACAAAAAAATGAACATCAGGGATTTGCATTTGAGCTTTACTAGATAACTGCAGCATTAGTCACACAACAGTATGTGGGTGTTTCTTCAACTGCAGGCACTTTAGTGTCCCAGGGGTTGATTTTTATTCAAAATAACAGTTTTCATTTTTTTTTTTTTTTCTGTTATATGAATGTCACATTAAATAATCTTGGAAACTTTAAAAGAACTTTTATTTTTGCTACACTTTAAAATATGTTGGGTTGTTTCAACTCAAATTTGGGTAAAATATGGAAAAAAATCATTACATTTTTAACCCAATGGTTGGGTTTATCTACATTTCACCCAGCATTTTTAGTGTACTATTCCTATATATATATATATATATATATATATATATATATATATAAATCTGCTAATTGTGAATTTTTAATTTTTACACCTAAAGTTTCATCAAAAGTTATTGTGCTTAAAGGGATGTTTTTTACATTATTTTATAAAGTGGTTAGTTCCTGTGGTTTGTGCTCAATTGATATTGTTCATTGAAGCTTACTGTATTATGTAGAAGATTATATTGTGAGAAAGAGATCGAGTGAGCGAGTTTATTACCTGCATTCAGATTTATCATTTTCCTTCAGGTCAGTCCTATGTTCATGATAAAAAATCTGTGTAAATGTCCGATGTATTATCTTGTCCTTTTAACAGTTAAGGGGTTTTCCCGTGACTGACAGCGCTAGTCAAAGCTTTTGTCAGTTGCGTCTTGTTCTGTGTTCACAACAATTCAGTCTTTTCAATGTAAAAGTCTTCGCTACTGACTGACACACTCATAAAGACAGTCTTTACCGCCATCTAATGGCGTAATAATGTAACTTCTGTTGCTGTTCACGGTCAGGGACTATTTTTTCTAGCGGAAGGAAGGCTTTTATTGAAAGTTTACTTCATGAAAGTTGCATTGATACATATTTTTGGCTTTAATATTTGTATTGTGTGGTAACTGTTTTATAAAAGCAATAAGGTACTCAAGGCTAGTGCTGTATCGTGAATAAGTCACGGCTTGTATTTGGTTACTTTATTTCCATAAAGCTCACTTCAGTCATTCTACTAACTATATGTAACTTTGCAACTACATTGTCAACTAACTGTCATTACAATATTAGTAGACTGTTAGGTTAGGGTTAGGTGTTAGGGTTCGGGTTAGTAGAATAAGTTGACATGTTTCATGTTAGTCAGTAGTCAGTAGAATGTCTGTTGGGAACATCAAAATAAAATGTTAGCAGATATTAAAGGTGCCATAGAATCAAAAATTGAATTTATCTTGGCATAGTTGAATAAGAAGAGTTCAGTACATGGAAAAGACATACATTGAGTTTCAAACCCAATTGCTTCCTCTTTCTTATGTAAATCTCATTTGTTTAAAAGACTTCCGGAAAACACACGGATCTTAACAGTCGGTATCATTAATATGTATGACCCCAATATTTGCATATATGCCAGCCCATGTTCGAGCATTAGACAAGGAAAGGCAGTATTGACGTCTGGATCTGTGCACAGACAAGGTAAGCCAGCAAGAACAACAGCGAAAAATGGCAGATGGAGCAATAATAACTGACATGATCCATGATATCATGATATTTTTAGTGATATTTGTAAATTGTTTATCTAAATGTTTCGTTAGCATGTTGCTAATGTACTGTTAAATGAGGTTAAAGTTACCATCGTTTCTTACGGTATTCACGGAGACGAGAGCAGTCGCTATTTTCATTTTTAAACACTTGCAGTCTGTATAATGCATAAACACAACTTCATTCTTTATAAATCTCTCCAACAATGTAGCATTAGCCATTAGCCACAGAGCACAGCCTCAAACTCATAGAGAATCAAATATAAACATCAAAATAAATACTTTACTCACATGATCTGATGTATGCACACAGTATGCATGACGAACATCTTGTAAAGATCCATTTGAGGGTTATATTAGCTGTGTGAACTTTGTAAATGTGCTGTAATATAATCGAGAGCTCGTGTGGCAGGTAGCACGCGATTTAAAGGGGCGGCGCGCGCTGAAAAAAATCAGTGTATAGTTAATGATGCCCCAAAATATGCAGTTAAAAAAATTAATAAAAAAAAATCTATGGGGTATTTTGAGCTGAAACTTCACAGACACATTCAGGGGACACCTTAGACTTATATTAAATCTT
Source organism: Megalobrama amblycephala (assembly GCF_018812025.1). Taxonomy (NCBI): domain Eukaryota; kingdom Metazoa; phylum Chordata; class Actinopteri; order Cypriniformes; family Xenocyprididae; genus Megalobrama; species Megalobrama amblycephala. Next base: position 40,713,978 of record NC_063044.1, read on the forward strand.
GTGAAAAAGCATTCTTGGGCACCTTTAAGCAGACAGTCTACTAATACTCTAATACTCATAGTTAGTACAAAGTGGACCATCAAAATAAAGTGTTACTGTGTATTTAAGTTTTAAAGTTTGTATTTAAGACACATTAAAGGCTAGCAGTGAAATTAGCTTTAGCAAGACAAAACTGTCATGTACAGCACTGTTATTTTTGCTATTGAACACAACACATCTTTTGAGATATGGTGGAAATTAAACTTTGGTGGATATATTCTTGACTTTAAGGGAAAAAACTATTTATCAGTAATGAATATATGCCCAGTATTAGACTTTATTTATGTTCTGAAAGTCCATTGTGTAGGAGGCTAAAAGTGCTAGTTTGAGAAACATCAATGTGTATTATTCTTCTCTGAGAAGAGAAAAGATGAACGCTGCTAATTCTTGATAAAGATAAGTGCATAGTTGTCTGCGATTTAAAGCAAAAAGACAGATTGAGACAGCAAGTCATATAACAGCAAAGCACTGACTGAATTTCAAGCTGGAAAACAACAGCTTCGCCTTTCTGTAGGTGTTGTCTGAAGCCAAACTTGATTCTTTAGCCAGAGGCCACAAGGGTTCCCAGCAGTAGGGAGAGAATCCAGTAAACAGAAATAATGGAAGACTGATAGTGGAGGTGGACCATTTATACTAGTGAAACCACTGTGTCCTGCTGAAAGGATTTATTGCATTTACAAAAAAAAAAAAAAAAATGCCATAAAGGACACACTCGAAATTTCATTCACTTTTTACATGTCTGTCTAAAGTGGCGAGTTACGATAAACCACCATTTGCGGTTTTGTTTGTTCCAGCAACGTGACTGCATTTAAGCCACCTTTGAGAGGAAGTAAATTAGAGCCTGAAAAATCATCATGACTCTGTGGGCCAGATAAGAACAGGTGAAGTCAAACATAATGTTCCTGCTCAGTGGGCACATTAAATTGACAGATTTATCCTCCTCCTGTCAGACATGCACTGGACACCAAGTACACTTGAGAAAACCACGGCTCACTGTGTTCAGCTTAGCAGAGAATCTTTCCAAAACAGACCCTTGACTAAAGCAAAGATGGCACAGGTCTGCTGCAAAGATCCCTGCGCCCCATCAAACACGTTCACATACAGATGTCCCGATCCTTTTGTGCTCCGTGACAAGTCTTTTCACTCCTATTCTGAAGCGATGTTATGTTGTTCATTTACTCAAGCTACCGGATGGAGAGGGGCTGATTTGCTGAGTAACACAAATTTGCACGGTCCCAATGGAAAGATTGTGCTCATTCAACGAGTTCATATATGGAAATGATGCACAGCTACATCTGGAATATGGGATTTCAGGGCACTGGGCTGTAAATAATTTACCGTTAGATAAACATGGGCCAAGCAAATCCAAAACACTGTTCAACATCCAAAAACCCGTCTGCAACATCTTCATAGATGTCGTCTGAACATGTGTGATTAGACGGTGGAGCCAGAAACCAGGCTTTTGGTAGAGCATGACATCTGTGAAATGTCTTTATGGAGGATGATAAATAGCAATCCTTTAATTCGACATCCGCTCATAAAATTTCATGGATATATACAGTACAGTATATTTGGAAGTTACTGAATCAGCAGCTGACCGAGTCAATTTGGATGAAGGAATAAATGAGAATGGAGTTGAGGCGTTCCATTAGCAGGTTCATCAACGGTGTACGGCGTGGTCGGCAAAATTAATTTCTTTCAAGTCATTAAGGCTGACACAGAGTCGGATTTAAAGTTAGTCACAGTCTTTTGTCAGACGAGGCCCGAGGTGAAATCCCACAGTTTCCGACATCTCCAATGCTTCCGAATATTTCTGTGCAATAGTAACTAAGAACTTAGATCCGCTACGGATCTAGATCTCGGGGAGCAAATGAGGACGGGGTCATTCATCTCTGAAATTACATGTCCTGGGAAAACATTCCCTGCACTTTATTTCAATCAGGACCCAAGGATTGTAAACAATGGACATAAAAGCCAGCGGTGATAAATCGGTCTGTTCGGTTACATATGACTCCAGGCCCTTTTAGGGACTTACTCTATCAAATTTTCTGTTGATCCTGTCATCTCCCTCCATTCTGTTGTATGAGAGTATTTCAAGTGATGTAATTTCAAAATGGATCCAGATGGGATTTAATTCAGGCTGTCAAATGATAGAAAATGGTAATCAAATTAATCAGATGATATGCAGATTCATTAACAGAATTAATTACATATATCAATCTTTGCCAAGAAAAGCCACCAAATTAATATTATATAAAGACATTTTTAAAATAAATGTTTAAAAAAAAAATACAAAAAAAATACAATTCTAAAAAAATATTACATTAATTATTACATTTTATAAATAAAATAACCAATTGAATTTTAGAGAAACTCTTTAATTTGAATGAATAAAATTGCATATATTAATATTTTTAAAGAAATGCCATCAAATTAAGATGTCAGATATATATGTGTGTGTGTGTGTGTGACACAAATTTGTATAATGGCATACATAGGTATTACAAGGAGAGGGTGACTTATGAGGACATTACCTCATGTCCACATTTTTCAAAAGGCTCATAAATCATACAGAATGAGTTTTTGTGAGAAAGTAAAAATGTGCACAGTTTCCTGTGATGGGTAGTTTAGGTGTAGAATTGGTGTAGAGCGATATAAAATACGGTTTGTACAGTATAAAAACCATTACGCCTATGGAATGTCCCCACAATTCACAAAAACAAACCTGTGTGTGTATGTGTTTGTGTGAGTAAGCATTAAGGTATGAGAGGATGTGCTGTATTGTGGAGTGCCTGCAACCCCTTCAGCCGTGACTTATTCACGATACAGCACTAGCCTCAAGTACCTTATTGCTTTTATAAACTGTTACCACACAATACAAATATTAAAGCCAAAAATATGTTGTATCAGTGCAACTTTCATGAAGTAAACTTTCACTAAAAGCCTTCCTTCCACCGGAAAAAGTAGTCCCTGACCGTGAACAGCAACAGAAGTTACATTATTACACCATTAGATGGCAGCAAAGACACACATGAGTGTGTCAGTCAGTAGCGAAGACTTTTATATTCAAACGACTGAATTATTGTGAACACGAAACAAGACGCAACTGACAAATGCTTTGACTAGCGCTGTCAGTCACGGGAAAACCCCTTAATTGTTAAAAGGACAAGATGATACATCGGACATTTAAACAGATTTTTTATTATGAACATAGGACTGACCTGAAGGAAAATGATAAATCTGAATGCAGGTAATTAATAAACTCGCTCACTCTAATACAGTAAGCTTCAATGAACAATATCAACTGAGAACATATATAGAATTGCATATATCAGTACATGTTAATAAAAGCAACCAAAAAAACAGATCATTTAAGACATTACATTATTTTGGCAGATGAAAGCATTAAAAAGACCTTAATTAATGACTTAGACAGACATTGTCTATAAGCAGACAAATGTTGATAAATCTGATTAATTATCTTCATTCAAATCAAAAACTGAAGTTAGTTCTTCTATTAATTGCATTAATAGTTAATGAAACAAGCCTAGTTTTAAGATGCAAAAGCAACATTCATTCAATCCAGATTTGTTTCACAGAAAGGAAAACAGATACTAGTGCGAATGATCTCAGATAAATCGGTCTCCATAAAGTCTCATCTCTAGCTATTAGGCTTTCGGATTTCACATATCAGACATTCAGGCTGATGTTACTAGTGTACAGAATAACCAGTCAGGTCAGGGCCCTTCGTGTGCCAGCATGACTGACTTGGCAATATGAAAGCCCAATAATGTGATGGAGAGGCAATTTACCGCAGCTCTCCATCTTTCTCTATGACCTTTCCTCAGATGTCTGTAATGTATGTGTGTGTCTCCCACCACAGTAAATAATGCCGTGCTGGAATCTGGGACCTTTCAGCTAACCTGTGCTCAGCATCCACCTTGCACCTCCAATCATCAGCAGGGAGAGGGAAAGATTGATGCCCAAATCCAGCTCAGTCCGCCCACAAAAACATCACTGTTGCTGCAAAATGCAGAACCCATTATTTTTCCCCCAAAATAAATAGATATTGCGACAAATTCATCAGGTTGTATGATGAGTGACAGGAGAGTTAATGCGAATACGTTACGCCACAAGTATACGGATAAACAGCCAGAGGACAGTTTGGGAAAGAATTTTAACAAGCAAATGAGCCACATTTCAAGAGATGCTTGAATCAATTATCATTTTAAAGGGTTTGACCCGTGTCTCACTTCGAGACTCTTCGAGAAGATGAATTTGCTTATAGAGCAAATCCATCTTTTGAATCATCCCTCAGTAAAGACCAAAGAAAGCTGATGAATATTTGATGCGACCTCTGCGTGGGAACTCAAACTCGAGAATCATCAGATGTGCTCTCAGGTGTTGAAATGATCAATTGAAATCTGCTATATTTCGCTATAGTTTGGACGTTTCCTCAAATTCGCCTCAAATTTCTCTGCCCTTGTTCTGTCTCCAGTCACCCACTTCTGCACGACGTGCAAAAAAATAAAAGAATAGTCACAGAGTGACGCCACTTAACAGGCAGAAAGGTCCATTATCTGAGGACATTTCGAAATTGTTAATTTCTTTGGCTCGTTCGGCAAGTGGCCATCCGGCCTGCTCTTTATCTTCTAAGAATAGCCGGCACAGGAGATGAGGAGCTGCAGCTGTTCTTCCTGAATCTCATTTACCTGCTGTCATGTCCCTGCTCTGAGACCACATCAGTAATTAATCGGGGCCTTTTTTACACTGGCATCATCAGGAGAACCCCCTCCAGCCACTTTCCCGACTGGCGGCGGGACGAGTGAGACAACAGCAGCCGTTCTCTGGAGACATGCTGGCGAAGCGGCAACTTTGAGGGATCGCTGAAAAATTGAAAAGAGGCTGGTTTGGGCTAGAAATTAAAAGCAGCCAGCCACCGAGAAGCCAGAAGTGTTGTTTTAATCATTGATTGATTTAGAGCTTCACTTTCGTTGGCTGAGCTAACCCTGCCATTAAACCCTCTGTGAGCACTGTAGCTTCCGTAATGGGATTCGGAAGAAATGCATTCTTCATGGGATTGCGATCCAAAAGCTCATCTCCTCTTAATAGCTGCACAAGATTTTGGAAGGATACGCCCTATGAAGTATGCATGACACAGTCCATACGTGTTTTGATCTCTGGTCTCGCATGAATTGGCTGATGCGTCGCCCTTGATATTGGTAGCTACATTTGCATTAGAGAGGAAGTCGCTGCAAGTCAGCAACAACTTCTGTCGAATTAGGGAACCCATTCTAATTATCGTGAGAGGGGGAATGAAGCCATTTGCATAGCACTACGCATTCACGCTCACCTCGACCGTGGATTCTCCTGGGCCTTGTGAATGTCTCTGCGTGCTCAATTAAAAATCAGAAGTCATTCAAAGTGTAGTCACCTTGAGACTGCTGAACAGCGAGTTACATTGGATTCCTCCTGAGTTTCGGATCGCTCTTGGAGACAAAGATAAAGCTTTAATTGTCTCCTTGTGAAATTGCCAGTCAAAAGTTAACCCTGGCTCAATGGAAAACCGTGCCGGTGCTGGTATTTCTGCAAAATGATATTATGTTGCGTATTGTGTTTCACACCGCTTTCAAAGTGAAATGAGCGGCTCTAAAGACGCATTGTTTTAACAGATACAGGTGAACGTGAATCTCACATATTCATTATGTTGTACGCAGCACAGCAGCTCGTAAGTGATGCTACACTGTAAAAAAAAATTCTGTAGGTTTTACAAAATAATTTTGGCACATTTACAGAACAAACTGTACATTTTACAGTATAAAACTGTAACAAACCAGAAAATTTGAATGTAAACCAATAAATTCAACAATGCACACTACTACTAAAATCTGTTTTGTACCTTTAACATATACTGACAACCACCATAATAATGCAGGTGGTAAAAGAGAAAGCCACATGAAGAATCAGAGTTCATCACAAGTAGCTTTTTCATAAACTGAAGTATATACTAATATAAAGAAGGTGCACAGAGTCATCCACACACATGCAAAACACCATCATGGTAACCCACAACACTTACATAATGCAATAAACTTTCATTAAACAACAGAAGATGTAAGATAAAACCCTAATGTACATAACTGATAACAAAAACTATTAAGAAACATGATTATTTAAACAAAATACTTTCAGATGTGGAGTGTCACAGAGGGAATTGTGGGAATATCAGTTTACAGTTTTTGACTGTAAATTATACATTGATTTTGTCTTTTTTACTTCTAAAAATTGTCTGAAAATTACAGAAAATGTCTGGATAGAGTTTTTACAGTTTATCCCTGTATATAATACGGAAACTTACTGTTAACCTATTTACAATTTTTTTTCCGTAAAAGCGTTTTTACAATATTTTACCATTAAAAACACATTCATTTTTTACAGTGTAATGATCTATCGCAGAGATATATAATGTAGCACCTACACTAAACCTAACCAATAATGTAAACAAAAGTAAACTTGAGATGAAAACTCAAAACCCAATTGCTCTGCATTGCAAACAGTTACTGAGCCATACATATGGAGATGATTATGTGAGGCAAACATGAAAAGTATTAATTTACAAATCGATGGTAAAAATTAACTGAACCAATAGCCGCGTTTCCACTGTCGGGCCAAAGGCGGGCGTGTTAATGCGTGCCAGGGCCGGTCGCGTTTCCGCTGTCACTTCCGGGGCTTGATCGTGCTTCTTCGGTGCTTCCTCGGTGCCAAAGGCACGGGTTTTTTGGCCTGCCAAAAACCTTGGTCCAAAGCGGGCCAGCTGGGGCTTGAGGCACGGTCGAGGTGAAAGGCGGAGCTAATCGTAGTCAGGTGATGGTCTACGCGCTGAAATGGGTTGGGTTGTGTGACGTTTGATCAAGGGAGGTGTGTTTAAGGGTGGTTTTTAGATCAGCGCTGGGGAGCTAGAAGACCGACAGTGGAAACGCAACTTGATTTTGGCCTCGGTGCCTAAGGTCTGTGGCCATAGGCCCAGCCCGGCACGCTGTTAGCCCTGGCTCGCACTGGCCCGACAGTGGAAAAGCGGCAAATGATGATTCCTGCATTGGGACCCTACCATATATAGTAACAAATGCAACTTTCACGTCCATCTGATAGACAGATAAACCACATGCTCTTTCACTGTGGTTAATAATTGTATGTGGATATTTCAGTAGCAGTTTTCTTCGTAAATTTACTTTAACAGCATTAAGGATATGTTTACACAATGTTCTAAAAACTGAAAAGTTTTTCCTGTAAAGATGAGACGACAATGTTGTCAAAATGATTACCATTACGTGGATCTGCGAAAACGACTAAAAACACTGTAATATGCTGCCAGGCCAGTAGTTGGCGATGTCACTTTGTAAAGAAACACTACACACCTATAGACGTAATATGCATGTAATATGCATGTGCATGACATCACTGCTTTCACAAATTCACGTTTTTTGTAGTTTACACCTAGACAATAATGGTTTCGTTTTCAAAAACTTGCACTTTGAAAGCCGATTTCAAAAGTTTGCATTTTCAGGCCCCAAAATGCTGTTGGCATGTAAATGAATGGCTCAAAGGCATAAAAAGTTGAAAACACTGTCGTGTAAGTGGCCCCTAAGTTAAAGAAAGTAAACTTTATCATTCAACTGAACTGTGCACATGTGTATCTAACACTGAGAATGAATGAGGAAAAGTCAGTCTGTAGTTAGCTATTGTGCTACACACAAATAATCTCACATCTCTTTTTCTTGAGAAGCAAATGCTCTACAAAAACCTCCCCTTCGGAGACATACATTTATTTTATGGACAGAGCAAGAACACGTCAAACCCATAGCACGCTTTAGGGGGTCTGTTAAAACTCAATGGGTTCAGGGGAGGCAAGAGAGATACCGCTTCCCACCGTAACTTCACCGTAATCATATTAATGTCACATTTTGTAATATTTGCAATGTTTATTTATTAATAAGCCCATTAAAAATAGACAGAGCTAAACAAACTGTCCCATAATTTACTTCATCCCATTGCCACTGTTGGAAGGAATAGCTCCACACTGTATAGCCTAATCTGTGCTGAAGTTCACATGAAGTTCTCATATTCCCCAAATCTCATCAGCACCACTCGTTTCATTTATAGCTGCTCATTTATATATGGCTAGCACATTGGAGTCAGATGACAACAGGGGTTTGATGGAGGTACGTTAGACTGCATATAAAGGTTTTGTTTGAAAGAGGGGTTCACCCCATGGTTCCTGATATTCTCTCTTACACTTGATCAATTTTAATGATGTCATTTTCTGAATGAATACACCGTGTGACACCCCGACAGCTTATAGTGTGTTGAATGTTGTCAAGCTTTAGCTCCCTCGCTGCAAATATGCTCATAATAGTAAAGTCCCCTAATGGTGCAGGTAATAATAATGAAATTAACTTTTAAAGTCTCATGTCTTTATTTTAAATTAGAGCAAAGCACTGGCTATAATGGATATGAAATGATTCCATTAAATGCACTTTCTCAGCATCTCACAAAGCACCTGGATAAATCTTCCCATTATAAACATAGATAAATAAGTGTGTCCTGCTTAAATTACTTTCTAATTGATCAATAATAGAACAGAACCATGGCAGGTTATTTTGGTGTCCATGTGAATCGCATTAAATGTTTAATGAAATTACAATTGCACACTGAAAAACAAAAGCATTGAAGAGAGAGGATGGACAAACAGACAGCGGCTCTCACAGGTAAGCCAAACTAAGTCCAATGATGCGGGAGAGATTATCTGACCAAATTGGAAGTTTATTTATATAAATCTCTTTCACTTCTCCAAATCTGTCAAAACATTATGTAACAGCTTCATCTCTAAAGTTACTTCATTATTCATAACGGAGAGTGCAAATCGCTCTATAAATAAGCAATTTTGATTTAAGTCATTATGATCTCATTCCGTCCAATCACGCAGCAGTTCAGAAGGCCATAGAATTCTATTGATTCTGTTTCTGAATTTCATTACGCGTCTGAGCAATGATAGTATCTCCAAGTTATTTTCAGTCTTGCAGTAGTGAATGTGCCTGATTGTGTACTCGTCTGAAAACCAAGGCTACATAAAACACACACACACAAAGACAGCATTAAGTAAACAAAGAGGATGCCTAATAATAGCTTAGTGTAACCATGTAATTAGTGCCACGAACAGGAAAGAACATTGCAGGACAGAATATGCCAGGAAACTCATACATGTGAAAGGGATGGAAGAAACAAGCTGTTGTTTTTTATACAAAGCATCTCGCTCTATTGTACAAGTGCTTTGCGATGCCTTCCCCCCCATGACACTCAAAGGATCCGGCCTCCGAGGACTAGGAAATAGTGTCACCGTTGCTGTAGCTGATTGTCAACATCCCAGTAATGAGGGGGTCTATTGGCAGGCAGCACACAGGGACGCAGGCTTTGATTATTCAGACTTCCACTGGTTTCCTCTCGTACTCTGACCAACAAACTAATCAGCCAAGTTGTTGTGTCTGCTGTTACCATCCACACTAATACACCCCCATGCACAAATCAATATAACTATTTATATTCACCCTGAACATTCATGCTGCGAGCATAGACTTTGCAAAAAGTTATTCTGAAGGAAAAAAAAAATTTTTTTCGAAGCTTTGATTGTGTTTATAGTGTGCAGTATAACATGTGTTCATGTTTCGCGTGTAAAAAAACACAGTATTTTTCACATAATTTACTTATCTGTATACCGCTGTTTCCACTGTCATAAAAACGGGCTGATGACTTCGTTGTTCTATGAAGTCCCTCCTTCAGAAATACGTAACGAGTTCTGATTGTGCCAGCGGTTCCTGTGTTGTGATTCGACAGCAGTTTAGCGCATCTTGCCCGGAAAAGTCACGCCTCTTACCATAACGTGGAGATGCACGCGCTCAGTGTTATTGTAAACATGTCTTTAATTTTACCCTATCAATTTGAGCCGGAATCAGACCCGGTGATTGGACTGCGGGATGAAAATAACAGCGTTTCGACGACATGGCGACAAACACACTCTACAAACGCAACTCTTGTGTATTCCTGTGGGCGGAGGTTAGTCAAAAAACTGTTTTAGTGACGTCATTAAAGAAGGAAGTAGAGGGATGTAGTCCAAACTGGCCGTTCGATGTAGGCGACTTCTGTTAAATAAAATATCTCGCTTGGCATTGAACTTTGAACTTTAAAATTTTACAGATTTTATTTATACTCTAACAACAACATTACACACTAACTAAAGTTTGAAACATGGGATCACGAAGAACGGGACCTTTAAAATTCTGGCATAGATTCCAGTGAGATAAACTACTGAATCAGTCTTAATTGCGAACAGGGTCAACTAAATCTTTAAAAAAACAACATTACAATAAGGTTTCATTTGTTAACATTAGTTAACTACATAACACCTCTACAGCATTTATTAATGTCAATCTCAACATTTACTAACACATTTTTAAGATCAAATGTTGTATCTGTTAGTAATGCACTGTGAACATTTTTGTTAAACCAACACTAACGAAGGTTAATAAAAGCTGTAAAAATATATTGCTCATTGTAAGTTCATGTTTGTTAAAGCATTGCTGTTGACAAATGGGACCTTATTGTAAAGTGTCACTGTTTAATTTGTTAACATTAGTTAGGTATAATGAACTAACAAAAAAAATACAAGAAAATACAAGCATTTATTAATGTTAATGTTAATTTCATCATGAAACCTTATTGTAATACATGTTATTAATACATGTTAACATTTTTATTATGAATGAACAAAAGTATTTTGAATAAATTAACAATAAGCAATAGTATATTTGGCCACACTTTAGTTTATGGTCCAATTCTCACTATTATCTAACTATTAACTATGACTTTTGCTGCAGTAAACTCCTAATTACTTCTTATTAATAGTTAGTAAGGTAGTTACTAACTACTAACTAACGACTTATTTAGTGATGGCCGATTTCAAAACACTGCTTCAGGAAGCATCGGAGCACAAATGAATCAGTGTGTAGAATCTGCTGTTCGGAGCGCCAAAGTCACGTGATTTCAGCCGTTGGCAGTTTGACACGAGATCTGAATCATGATTCGATACACTGATTCATTATGCTCCAAAGTTTCCTGAAGCAGTGTTTTGAAATCGGCCATCACTATATAAGTCCATATTTTGTTTTTTTTTTGGCGCTCCAAAAATATTCTCGTCGCTTTATAATATTAATATTGAACCACTGAACTCACATGAACTGATTTAAATATGTTTTTAGTACCTTTATGGATCTTGAGAGAGGAAATGTCATTGCTCCCTATTAAGGCCTCACGGAGCCATCGGATTTCAACTAAAATATCTTAATTTGTGTTCTGAAGATGAACGAAGGTCTTACGGGTGTGGAACGGCATGAGGGTGAGAAATAAATGACAGAATTTTTATTTTTGGGTGAACTAACCCTTTAATATGTGCTTTAGAAGTACTAATAAGCAACCAATATCCTACTAAAATGCATGCTAATATGCAACATGTTAATAGTGAGAATTGGACCCAAAACTAAAGTGTACCATATATTTATAAATTAACATGGATTGATGAATGCTGTAAAAATGTTCCTTAGTTCATGAGCTAATGCACCGAATAATGTTAAATGACTTGAATCTAAGGTAACACTTTAAAGCAATTTCTCATTTGTTAACTAGTTAATGCATTAGCTCACAAAAACTAAAGCAATTACTTAAAGCAATTCATAATCTTTGTCATTTTTAGTTAATAAAATTTAAATTGTTCCTTGCTTATTCATGTTAAAAGATAAATTTGTATTTAAATAAAAGTTGAAATTAACTTGAATTAACAATGAACAATACTTCTACACCATTTATTAATCGTATGTCATGTTAACTAATGTAGTAAACTAATGTTAATAAATGGATCCTTTGAAGTGTTACCTAATCCAATTGTAAAATATGCACACAAATTCAAATTGATCCAGAGCAGTTCTGGAGATAACAGAGACTTACTGAAGAGGAAGTTTATCTGTGAATAATGACATAAATTTGGGTTTGTTCCTCACACATTCAGTGTATTCACACAGATATGGACTATAGTGCCCACGTTACTACTTTAACTGGAAAATAGTTGTGTAAAGACTCTTCAAAAATACATTCTTTTTGAGTTCTTCTGGAAAAATAACAGCGAATGGGTTTGGAACAACATGAAGGTGAGTACATGGCAGAATTTTCTTTTTCCTTGAGGCTAGTTTAGAATCCAAACAAAAATCCGGTAATAATGATGTCAGATTCTACAGTATGTTCTCCCAGTGGCTCCCATTTTATGGGCTACATTAAATGCTACGTGTGCATTTTTGTAGGTGGGGGCACTTTGTATGACAGGAAGGAAAACAGTGTTTATAGGCATGACCCATATGGTCAGCAAGCTTTTCTTCCAGAGGGATGACTGTGACTTGGCTTCATGGAACTGAATTGTGCAAGGTCAGCCAGTAGCATGGGAGTAGGCTGTTGCCCTGCTCTCTCACTGCGGAGGTTCTTAATCAGCCTCTCCCCTCAGTGTGTCTACATCCACCTCTACTAGTCCTGCCCTGCCCGCCAGCACCAGAGTTACAGTCACCTCACACCACTGAACACACTCACTGAATTAGATGTGAGGGTTAAAGATCAGTGATGCAGTGTTTCATCTACACTGCATTTACTGCAAAGGCAATGAAGAAATACAAAATGTAAAATGAAACGTAAAAAAAAAACATGAATGAATGAAGTCTCTTATGCTCACCAAGGCTATATTTTGTTGATAAAAAACCACAGTAAACACAGTAATTGTCACGGTTCACTGCAGAAAGAGAGTAGTTGAAATAGGATCTATTTGCAGCAGCTACGTTTATTCACAACAAACATGCAGGAGCATAGGAGAATAGGAGGAACCTAGGAGAACACAACCGACTATACAATGATGAGAATGGTTTACAATAATGCATTTTGGTTTTAAATCAGCATTTTAAAATGAAAACGATCCTCGTCTACACTGGAGTTTCCACAGCATTTTAGAAACGACCTCCGTCTATACTACACAGCCGAAAACGCGTCACATGAACGTTCATGCACACTGGATATGCGCAAGTTTAACTGCACAATGGCTGCTAAAAATGACAACAAAGCCAGCAAAGATTGCAGTTCAGTCTCCATGTTACTGTTCTAAAGACGGTCATCAAGGATACACAGAGCGAACGTGGGCAGCCACGCCATCGTTTTCAAAAGTCTCCGCTTTGGTCCGTTTATACTGAAACGCAACCCCGGTGTTTTCAAACTAAAACTGGGTCTGCAGTGTTTTTGAAAGTCTTAATTTTCGAGGTTCGAAAATGCCGGAGTAGTGTAAACGACAAGCGTAACCGTAGCAAAATGTATGCGTTTTAAAATGAAAATGCACTAGTGTAAACGGGGCCTACAACTAAAGGCTATAAACACACAGAAACCAAATAGCTGAACAAGGAGCAGGTGAATCAAATGAGTCGCTTTGACAACAAATGAAAACATGCTAAGGAACCATGGAAACAAAAAGGAAACACAGAAAACAAAGATTTTCAAACTTTTACACCATTTTCAACTAAAAATGGAAAACGTTTTAAGCGTTTTGGCTGTTCATTTACACAACAACAGCGTTTTGGGGGCCTGAAAATGCAAACTTTTGAAAACAGCAAAGTTTTTGAAAAGGATACTGTTATTGTTTCTGTGTAAACTACAAAAATGCAACGAGGATCGTTTTGACAACGTTGTCGCCTGTACGCAAAAAACGCAAAGGAAAAACTTTTCCGTTTTTAGTAATTCAATATCGCGTAAACGTACTCTTAGTCCATGAAAACTAAACGTTACAGTAATATTAGGAAATATCATTACAATTTAGTATTTTCTAATTTAATATATTTTAAAATGTAATTTATTCCTGTTTTTATATTTATGTATACATATATATACCCACACACACATATCACAAGATGTTAAGGAGTGTTGGCAAATGATACCAATATTCTGTTCTTTTATCTTTTCTCTATGGACCTTTTCTCAGTTTATTTGTAAGAATAACTCAAAGCTAAACTGCCATGCTTTTATTCATTCTGAATACTCTTTGTTTCGAATATGTTCGTTTAATACCCTAGGCTATGCTATGACTTGCATTTTAAGATATGGTCTGGGAACAGTTCATTAGAACTGGCTCTTTCCAATTAATTATTAATAAAGTTATGTAGCTTATATAACAAATACAATTGTCCTGCGTTTGTGTTGATATGAATCTTAATTAGTTTTTGAATGTTTCTAGGACAATTGGTTTGCCCATGGAATTATTTGTATAAAGAGACTATGAGTCCTTTAAATGTTTCCAAAAACTGACACTAAAACAATAACAATAACAACAATAAACAACAATCATTCAAAGTATATGTTCATGTTTTTATACAGTATGTATCATGAAATATCATAGAAAATGTGATGGGAAAAAAAAACACTTCTTTAAATGTCAGGCATTAATTTAAGACTGATTCAATACTTATGGGACTCTTTGAGCATTATGGGAAATCTATAATGTAAAGCCTGCTTTTAAAAGGCCACAATTCTAATGCAGTCAGTATGTTTAACTCTCCAAACATTGTGGGAATGATATCTGTAATGCTGCACAGCACTCTAGTGGTCACTTGGGGAACATATGCATTTCTTTCTAGTGTGTGTGCGTGTGTGTGTGCCTTTGTTGGTACACTTATTTCATGAATGAGCCCCTGACATAAGGCTCCAGATGGTAGAAGAGCAATTTTCATTACATGTATTGTTGACTTCCACTCACATCATGAATCTAGCCTTACAGATCAACATGAATCAGACGCTAAGCGACTGAGACGCCGATGCTGTGGATGAACTGGTGCATTCAACCTCTCTCAAAGAGTGCTGATGATGTATTTCATGTGACGTAGATGCCCATGAATATGCATAGGGCTATTTACGATAACACTGAAAGGAGGAGGAAGGAAGTAACTCTGATAACTATTTGATATTTAAAGTCAACATAAAATCAAAATCAACTCTATTTACTTTTTTAATGCACATTCCTGGTCTTATTGTGAATGATTCTGTGCATGTTATTCCAAAGAAAAAAAATCATTATATTTTGTCTTCATAATCAAAATCAAGCAGCCTCTGAAAAAAACATTCCTTTTTTGGGCTGATGTCACTGAGGCCCTATTTACACTAATGCGTTTTCGTTTTAAAATGCGTAAGTTTTGCTACGGTTATGCCTGTCGACCTTGAAAATGGAGACTTTCGAAAACGCTGCAGACCCCGTTTTAGTCTGGAAATGTTGTTTCAGTATAAACAGTATATCCTTGATGACCGTCTAAACAATAACATGGAGACTGAACTGAAATCTTTGCTGGTTTTGTTGTTATTTTTAGCAGCCATTGTTCAGTTAAACTCTGCGTTTTTTAAAACTGCAGCTACCTACAAGTGCAAGAGGCAACTGTTTACACTTGTACGCGCATACCCAGTGTGCATGAACAGTCATGTGACGTGTTTTCGGCCATGTAGTGTAGACAGAGATCGAAACGCCAGTGTACACGAGGATCGTTTTTATTTTAAAATGCACAATGTGACGTGTCAAAAGACAACAGAAACCATTATAATCAGTGATAATGTCTACATTTGATGCAGCACGACGTGACAAATTCCCGACAATAAATGGATTCCACGTTCTATTTCTGACGCAGTCCAAGTGCTTTACAACGGTCGGCTTGTCGCATTCAGTGTAGACAGCTGTCAGATGTTGCGGTGCGATGCGATGCAATAAAAGTCGCATCTGATGTAGACACGGTGTAATAGGGATAGGAATTGCAGAGAATTTAAGAATTGTGGTTCCAATTCTGATTCTACAATTGATTCTAATTATTCTGGTTCCTTAGCAATTAACAATTAGCTTAGTACACTTTAAAAATTTAATTTTGAAGTACATTTTTGAGAAAATACTACAAACCCGATTCCAAAAAAGTTGGGACACTGTACAAATTGTGAGTAAAAAAGAATGCAATAATTTACAAATCTCATAAACTTATATTTTATTCACAATAGAATATAGATAACATATCAAATGTTGAAAGTGAGACATTTTGAAATGTCATGCCAAATATTGGCTCATTTTGGATTTCATGAGAGCTACACATTCCAAAACAGTTGGGACAGGTAGCAATAAGAGGCCGGAAAAGTTAAATGTACATATAAGGAACAGCTGGAGGACCAATTTGCAACTTATTAGGTCAACTGGCAACATGATTGGGTATAAAAAGAGCCTCTCAGAGTGGCAGTGTCTCTCAGAAGTCAAGATGGGCAGAGGATCACCAATTCCCCCAATGCTGCGGCGAAAAATATTGGAGCAATATCAGAAAGGAGTTTTTCAGAGAAAAATTGCAAAGAGTTTGAAGTTATCATCATCTACAGTGCATAATATCATCCAAAGATTCAGAGAATCTGGAACAATCTCTGTGCGTAAGGGTCAAGGCTGGAAAACCATACTGGATGCCTGTGATCTTCGGGCCCTTAGACGGCACTGCATCACATACAGGAATGCTACTGTAATCACAACATGGGCTCAGGAATACTTCCAGAAAACATTGTCGGTGAACACAATCCACCGTGCCATTCGCCGTTGCCGGCTAAAACTCTAAAGGTCAAAAAAGAAGCCATATCTAAACTTGATCCAGAAGTATATCCAAGTTCTAGAACAACATATGCTCCCATCCAGATGTCGTCTCTTTCAGGGAAGACCTTGCATTTTCCAACATGACAATGCCAGACCACATACTGCATCAATTACAACATCATGGCTGCGTAGAAGAAGGATCCGGGTACTGAAATGGCCAGCCTGTGGTCCAGATCTTTCACCCATAGAAAACATTTGGTGCTTCATAAAGAGG
The DNA here is from genome assembly GCF_018812025.1 of Megalobrama amblycephala. Taxonomy (NCBI): domain Eukaryota; kingdom Metazoa; phylum Chordata; class Actinopteri; order Cypriniformes; family Xenocyprididae; genus Megalobrama; species Megalobrama amblycephala. Next base: position 40,731,011 of record NC_063044.1, read on the forward strand.
AAGATGCGACAAAGAAGACATAAGACAGTTGAGCAACTAGAAGCCTGTATTAGACAAGAATGGGACAACATTCCTATTCCTAAACTTGAGCAACTTGTCTCCTCAGTCCCCAGATGTTTGCAGACTGTTATAAAAAGAAGAGGGGATGCCACACAGTGGTAAACATGGCCTTGTCCCAACTTTTTTGAGATCTGTTGATGCCATGAAATTTAAAATCAACTTATTTTTCCCTTAAAATGATACATTTTCTCAGTTTAAACATTTGATATGTCATCTATGTTGTATTCTGAATAAAAGATTGAAATTTGAAACTTCCACATCATTGCATTCTGTTTTTATTCACAATTTGTACAGTGTCCCAACTTTTTTGGAATCGGGTTTGTATTTCAATCTTTCTACTTCAAAATTTCAAATTTAATTCAATGTGTTACTTGACGTTTCTTTGTAATTCTTTGTAAAATTTAGTAGCAATGTCTGAGTGAAAATTGTTTCAAAGTCATTCATTGTGCTTTAGAGGAAGAAAATATGTGCCTGCCTGAGAGGAAATAACTCTCCATACCAGCAGGTGGCAGTATTTGTCATTTTAAAAGGGAAACCAGAAGAACTAAGACTTTTGTCACTTCAGTTTTTCGTCTTGCATGCTGGTTCAAGCTGACCAGCCAATCAGAATGATCTCTCTTACCAACAAGTTTAATCGCAAGTTCAACATACTGAATCGGCCGAAAGTCGGCAATAGTGTTCCGACTTGTGCCAAAAGAGCAGAACACACCGCGAAAAAATTCACTGTGTATTTTATGGCATTCTATCCACACTGGCGAAAGAAATTAAGATGTTATCACTGATTAAGAATAACACAGACAATCATTTAGTTACAGTATTTAGGCCCCGTTTACACTAGAGCATTTTTGTTTTAAAATGACAACGATCCTCGTCTACACTGGCGTTTCCACAGCATTTCAGAAATGATCTCCGTCTACACTACATGACTGAAAACGCACACTGGGCATGCGCACACAAATGTAAACAGTTGCGTCTTGCGAATGTAGGTAGCTGCAGTATTAAAAAAGGCAGAGTTTAACTGCACAATGGCTGCTTAAAAATGACAACAAAGCCAGCAAAGATTGCAGTTCACTTTCCATGTTATTGTTTACACGGTTGTCAAGGATATGCAGAGCAAATGTGGGCTGCCACGCCCATCGTTTTCAAAAGTCTCCATTTTGGTCTGTTCATACTGAAATGCAACCCCGACAGATGCAAACTAAAACGGGGTCTGCAGTGTTTTCGAAAGTCTCCGTTTGTGAGGTTCGAAAATGCTAGGTTAGTGTAAACGACAGGCGTAACCGTAGCAAAACTAATGCATTTTAAAACAAAAACACACTAGTGTAAATGGGGCCTTATTAAAAACAAAGTTCAGAATAGGATTCTCAACCACTAGTCCAAACCCTTTTATGATCCACTAAATTCCAGAATGATACAATCCTCGTCCAACTCTATATTTTTTCCTTATTGTATATCCGGTTTATCCAAAAAAAAAAAGAAAAATCACAAAGTAAAATTGATTAATTTGTTGGCTTTTCCCTCAGTCTATATATTCCCCATCCCGCTACTGTTCTCTGCATGTGTCTGTGGGTGTGTAGGACAGACAGAGATGACTGTTGCCAGGGGTGGGTTGTCATATCAATGGAGCAGAAAGTATTCTGTGAGGTAACCGACCCATGGCAGCTCTCATTAACCCCTGGTGAGTGCACTCTTACAGGGATATGTGGGTCTGCGCTGCGCCCCAAGCCCTAACTCAGACCCTTTGAATCTGACAACACGCATTCTGACAGGAAGCTGCACTCCACACATGGGAAAGACATATCAAGACGTCCAGAACATACGTCAAGATGCACCTTCTTTATCTACATCAGTTTTCACTGATAAAATTAAAGGTTTAGTTGAATCAAAAATAAAGATTCAGGCATTATTTACTTAGTTATAACCAGCAACAACATGAAATTTTCATTTTCAGCTGAACTATTCATTTCAATTCTATAACTGCAGGACGTACAGACAACATTTGCTGCTTAATATTTCCCATGGTCTCGTTTATGTCAAATCAATGTGGATAATTACAACATGAATGAAACAAAAACCTTAATTATCACGTTTTAAGTCACGTCTCCCAACCTGAAAAATGGATGTCCATCATGTCTGTATAATCCTGTTCTCATTAGAAACCAGAACTAAAATGAAAGGGAGTCTGAACAAAAGAGTGTAGGTAGGTGGCAAAATGTGGGACTTACACGGAGGATAAAGTGTACCTCTAATTAAATCCCACCAGCCAATCAGACTTATCTTCCTGCTGCGGGAACAGAAAGAACCCAAATGACATGCATATTTCCAGCAGAACATTAAAGAGATATTAAAATGATAGTCCTCTTCTGTGGGAGGTGTTCATGAACAATGAATGTGCTTGTTCCTTCCTTTTATCGACCATGTAAGGCATTTCGCTTGCACTTTCCTCATTTCTTCCTCTGCCTCCGGAGCTCAAAAAACCCATAAAGCTTCTGATTGGCGGCTCTTTATAGCACTTTGAAGAGCAAATCACTTCACAGCATGTTTATAACATGCATGCCCATTTTACCTAATGCTAACAGCCGAGACTGATTACTTAATGGTGCTTTAGAGGGAAAATGCCACATTTGAGATTTGTTTTGGCAAATGAGTTTCACTTTACATGATGGCAAAAGATCATGGAACAATAATCGCTCAAGACCTTTTGTGTTATGACGGAACAAATGATGATATAGTTGTTATATCCATTAGGTAAAAGATCATGCTGAGAAAATGTCTGAGAAATTTCCACAGTTGTAAAGAATTTCATTACAAAATCTGGGTTTTTTGATTGCTTAGTGCAGGGGTTTCCAAACTTTGTTGGCTGAACTGCTTAGCAGTGTTGGGGAACATTACTTTTAGAAGTAATGCATTACAATATTGCGTTATTCCCTTAAAAAAGGAACTAATTGCGTTACTTAGTTACTTTTTATGGGAAGTAATGTGTTACGTTACTTTTGCATTAGTTTTACTCATCTGTTTGTTTTTAATAACATATATATATATATATATATATATATTATTTATTTATTTATTTATTTATTTATATATTTTTTTGCAAATGTAAAGGCCTTTTCACAAAAAAAAAAGTGACATGAATAAGCCTCAGGCTGAAGGAAATGCATGTACAGTAGAGGATGCAACTCAAACCTTTCAGCTGTGCTGCCATTTTGGATTACAGAAGAACAGGATGCAGGAGAAGAAAGTTCAACACTCTTACTTAAAGCTACAATATGCAGATTTTTTGCCGCTATAGGTCACTTATTCAAAAGAAAGGCTTAGCTTGATGGCGCCAAGTTTGAGTGTGGAATCATGGGAAATGTTGTCTTCACCAGTGTTCGAACTATACAGTGGACTTTGGGGGAGCCCACTTGATTTTTTATTTTTTTTTACTTACAGTGAAAGATACAGCTACGACTGTGTACACTACTTGCTTTATAGCATTATACAGTATAGGATTTACCCTATTATACATTATCGACACAAATTCATAGATGAAACAACAAACAGTCACCCACAAATAGTCTATAAACAAAGCATCAGGCTGTCTTTGAGTTCACAAGAACAACAGTTAAAGTTACTCGTCAGGCTACAGAAGAATACCAAAATTCCTCCGTTAAATTAGGTCTAAGGGTAACGTTGGTATGACGCAATTGACAGGCGACTCCTCGCACGTCCCGGAGCCTTGGATAAAATTGCAATTTTCTCACAATTTACAAACAGTTGGAAATATTTGGAATATTGTAAGTACTCAAGTGAACAAAATATATAACACTGGCCTAGTGGTTTTTGGATATTTTACTGCACAAATTCTTACATATTGTGCCTTTAAGTAATAAAAACAAAAGAATGAAACGCAAATGTGATTTTTATCTGGAGACATTTTTGCTTATTAGTGTGGTTAAATTCGATCATAGGTCAGCAGCAAAGACATTGATTAATAAAGTGAAATTAAATACATAAAATATATTTGTGTTTTTTAACATTTAATTATTGTCGGTTTGTGAGTTTGCATTTCACTGTTTTTTTTATTGATTTTGAGGAATACTGAATCTGTTTTGTGCAAGTGAGATGAATAAAATGCTTGCTCACATTTAGTCTACAGCTACAATAAGCATCATGCTCTCACAACACCTCTGCTCTTATGATTTCAATGATCTCAACATGGGGACAGGAGAGCTGTCAGTCAATAAATGGGAAAACAAAGTAACTTAAAGGTATAAGTAATGCATTACTTTACTAGTTACTTGAAAAAAAGTAATCTGATTACGTAACTGCCGTTATTTGTAATGTGTTACCCCCAACCCTGCCCCTTAGGCATAAAATATTTACTTGAAGTACCCCCTGAGATTTTAAGGTAATATTTTAATCATTTAATGACACATTTGCATGTTTACGGTTCTCCTCTGATGTTGGTTGCATGTAAACAGATGACATGTTTAATCTTTTTTTTAGTGTTTTATTAGGGCCCGAGCACCGATGGTGTGAGGACCCTATTGGAATTGCTCAGCCAATTATTCTTCTTCTCCAAAATGAATCGCATTTTTGAGGGCCTAAACGTTCTCAAAAACTCATGAAACTTTGCACACGCGTCAGAAGTGGTGAAAATTTACATCTGATATGGGTTTCAGAATTAGGTGTAGCAAAATGGCTCGATAGCGCCACCTACAAAATTTCAATTAAGCGCCCTTCGTGCTACGTTTCACGTACAGTTATGAAATTCGGTAGACAGATGTAACAGCCCAATACCTACAAAAAAGCCCCTGGGTGCAAAGTTTGTAAACCCAACAGGAAGTGAGATATTTTGAATTTTCTCTACAAAATGTTGGCAGTTTTTGCCATTTCCAGATGTTGTACTTTAACGAACTACTCCTAGAGATCAGATCAACGTCATATTTGGTCAGTCTAATCTAAAGGCCTTTGCGACGTTAAATTGCGAAGATCTAGAGTTTTCGCCAAAGGGCGTGTCCGTGGCGGCCTGACAAATTTCGATGTTTCGCTATGAAACAGGAAGTTGTTGTAACGCGGGCATACAGTGTCTGATCTGCCCCAAACTTCACACGTTTTATTACAGTCCTGGCCTGAAGACATCTATATGACAATATTCATTTACAGTCATAGCGCCACCTGTGGGTAACAGGAAATTACATGTTTTACACTATGATTAACTCCTCATAGAGATTAAACCAGATCAACATCATATATGGCCAGTCTAATCTTAAGGCCTTTGAGATGTTAAATTGCAAAGATCTTGAGTTTTCGTTGAAGGGCGTGTCCGTGGTGACCGACAAAGTCTGATGTTTCGCCATGTAAGGTGAATCACTTTTTTGAGGGCCGAACATACTCGAAAACTCATGAAACTTTGCAGATATGTCAGAAGTGGTGAAAATTTACGTCTGATATGGGTTTCAGAATTAAGTGTGGCAAAATGACTCGATAGCGCCACCTAAAACATTTCAACAAAGTGCCCCTGACACTACGTTTCACGTACAGGTATGAAATTTGGTACACACATCTAACAGCCCAATACCTACAAAAAAGTCTCTTGGAGTGAAATCTGAAAACCAACAGGAAGTCAGATATTTTGAATTTTCTTTGCAAAATTTGTGCAGTTTTTGCCATTTCCAGATGTTGTACTTTAATGAACTCCTCCTAGAGCTTTAATCAGATCAACATCATATTTGGTCAGTCTAATCTAAAGGCCTTTATGATATTAAATTGTGAAGATCTAGAGTTTTCGCAGAAGGGTGTGGCCGTAGCGGCCTGACAAAGTTCGATGTTTCGCCATGAAACAGGAAGTTGTTGTAACTCAGGCATACGATGTGGGATCTGCCCTAAACTTAACAAGTTTTTTTAGAGTCCTGACCTGAAGATATCTATATGCCAATGTTCAGTTGCAGTCATAGCGCCACCTGCCAGCAACAGGAAATGACATATTTTACACTGTGACTAACTCCTCAAAGACATTTAATAATAACATCATCATATATGGTCAGTGTAATCTTAAGGCCTTAGCGACATTTAATTGCAAAGATCTTGTGTTTTCGTTGAAGTGCGTGTCCGTGGTAGCCTGACAAATTCTGATGTTTCGCCATGAATGATGAAGCTGTTGTAACTCAAGCATACTATGTCTGATCTGGTTACGGTCAAAGCGCCACCTGTTGGCAGCAGGAAGTGTGGCACTTTGAAATGACTTGGCTATATTTCTCCTGTATTTTCTCGCTTACATCCATGTCACCCACTGTTTTCCTGATGCCAACGGGTGGCGGTTAGCCCGGGTGCGAGGGCCCTTTCATCGCTGCTTGCAGCTTTAATTTTGACTTTGTAGTTGGACTTTAAAGTGGACCCAAACCTCATTTTAGTTGTGATAGTGTCTCAGTCCAAATAATATTTACACTGGTGTTTTAGGAATCATATAATATTGATGATCATGATAATAATAATATTAGCTTTATAATTAAATGTTTTAACTCTAATTATAAAATTAAAAACAGAAATATATTACTGTTGTAAATTACAATTGTACTGTAAAATAAAAATAAATATTTGATTACAATAATAATTAAATTTTAAATTACAGTACTAACATTGTCTTTAATTCTTCATCATTATCATTCAAACCATCAAGCTTTTATTTAGGCGGATTACTGGTGAAATGCTGTAAACAGAGAAGTGTATGTGATGTTGGAAATTATGCAAATGTATAAATAAAGTAAACCCTAGCGCACGTTGCATTTCCAAATGCATTTTAAACTTGCAGCGTGCAGAGATGGTGTTTAGAGCATTTACGGTGAACCGAGATTCTGAAAACACTGTGATCATAACACGTGCCACACTTCACTCTGAAACACGCTGCATATCAGACTATACAGTTTTTTTATTGTTAAATCGCAAGACCGAAAATAGAATGAAAAACAAACTAAAAATGACCTACAATAACAGTCCTGACTGGCTGAAACTGCATTGTAGATTTAATTCTAAAACAAGCAACTATTGTTGGTGTGAATTAGTGACATTTTAAATGACATTTCACAGAACTAATACTCCATTCACCTGCTCTATCCAGATGGTCTGCAAGAGAGAATGAGAGAGAAAGAGAGAGCGAGCGAGCGCCTTGGCACTTCTAGTCAACCTTGTGACAAAAGTGCAAAGATGGCAACTTCTTTCAGGCAGATGTAAAGCTCAAAGGCTTCAGGATAAGTCTGCCAGAGTAGCTACAGTCTGGAACACAAAGAGCAGCCTCAGTGAACATGGCACACACTGTCAAATGGACTAGACTCAGCAAAAGTATGACACATCCACACTAGATCCACTGACAGGGGAGAGGCAGCCAGAGGATAAAGTTATCCAGACAAACCACATGCAATCAGGCTGTTCCAGGTGGATAGAGAGGATAATTCAGAACATTTGGAAACAGATTTACACGTCTGTTTGTTTGTCTATTCAAATTCACTGGGCAAAGTTTCTTAAACAAAATATTTAGACTTGCAACAAGCATGACTCCTTTGCATATTGTTTTAGTGTATACAGTTACACCAACTCGGACATTGGGAATGGGACATTGATAAAAAGACAAAATGGGCAGTGCTGCAACTTTTACGAAACGCCTAAGCAACATATGAAATGTAGCCATTACACAAACTAAATTAAAAATGACTCTAAATTTAATTTTAAAACTAAAACAAGTTACTAAAGTTAATGTTGTCCCATTTCTTAAGAATTAGTGATTTGTAAAAATGTGATTTATGATTACTCCATCATAATTATTTGTAAAGTAGCCTAAATATGTCACTGGCTTTTCAAAAGCTAATACAATTTTTTTAATTTTTTAATTTTAATTTTTTATTTAAGCTAGGCCCATATATATATATATATATATATATATATATATAAGGTTTGTGGTCAATAAGATTTTTTTTAAATGTTTGAAAGAAGTCTTCTATATGCTGACCATGACAGCATTTATTTTATCAAAAATACAGTAAAAATAGTAATATTATTGTTTTCTATTTTAATACATTTTAAAGGGTATATAACACACACAGTTTCTGCCAATCTCATGTTAAAGGGATAGTTCACCCAAAAATGAAAATTTGATGTTTATCTGCTTACCCCCAGGGCATCCAAGATGTAGGTGACTTTGTTTCTTCAGTAGAACACAAATGATGATTTTTAACTCCAACCGTTGCCGTCTGTCAGTCAAATAATGGGAGCGTATGGGAACTCGAACAATAAGAGTCGAAAAACCTTACATAGACAAATCCTGAACAGTATTTATATAATTTTTTTACCTCTAAAACACCACTATGTCCAACTGCGTTCAGCACTCGCTTAGTGAGGTCTGATCGCGCTCTGACAACGGCAGTGATGTCTCGCGCATATACTTCAATGAGTGTCAGACATCACTTCTGCTGTCAGAGCGCGATCAGACCTCACTAAGCGAGTGCTGAACGCAGTTGGACATAGTGGTGTATTAGAGGTAAAAACGATATAAATACATTTCGTTTTCTCACACAAACCGATCGTTTCGTGTCTTAGGACATCAATGTGTCGTCACGAGCCGCAGGGTTTAATTTGGATTTGTCTATGCAAGGTTTTTCGACTCTTATTGATCAAGTTACCATTCACTCCCATTATTTGACTGACAGACGGCAATGGTTAGAGTTAAAAATCAGCATTTGTGTTCTACTGAAGAAACAAAGTCACCTACATCTTGGATGCCCTGGGGGTAAGCAGATAAACATCAAATTTTCATTTTTGGGTGAACTATCCCTTTTATCTTGAGTACCTGTAGAGTGGTATAGCATCCTTCATATCTCCGAAGAGTCTTTGGTTTTATCAGATTTATAAAAGACAGTCACGCTGTACTGAGTCTTTCTGAAAACAGCTGAGCTCCTGGAGGCGTGCCGTGGGCGAAGCTAAAGAGTCACGAGTATGCGAAGCTTTTGTGTAGCGAAGCTATCAATGGTCAGCTAAACAAATGTATTTAAACACACACAATACACCATCGCATTATCCCTGGATAGCTTTTGAGTCACTATAATGAATATAATGTATAGCGAATGATGAATAATGAATTTATGAATTCACTACGTTCGTGTTGTTTACATTATATGCACTTATCTTTCTCGAGCAAGTCCTGTGCAGGGCTGCCGAAAACTTCTGTAACCCAAACAAAGCACGTTGATGGGCGTGCTCTTGCTCTCTCGCTCTGGTTGATGTGTGCGCGCTCTTTCTGGAGAAGTGCCTATACATGGAATTCCGCCCTTTATTACATAATACAGGGCCATAGTCGAAAAAAAAAAAGAAAAAAAAAACTTTCTGAAACTTGTACAAACTCTGAAGGAGTGTATTTGGCACAGAAATACTCTGTCAAATGTCCAACTCGTTTTTTGAAACTTTGGCCATGTTTAGCAAGAGAATCCAACTCTTTAACAATGTAAATAAGTTAGAGTGCATGAAATAACATTAAATTTCATAACCCCCCTTTGAGTAGTAATTGATTCCTATGATGGCAAAGCTGAATTTTCAGCATCATTGCCGGCAGTGTCAAATGATCATTCAGAAATCATTCTAATATGCTGATTTGCTGCTCAAGAAACATTTCTTATTTTTATCAGCATTTAAAATTTTTTTGTGTAATGAAAGTTCAAAAGAACAGCATTTGTTTGGAATATAAATATAACATTATAAATATCTTTACTGACACTTTTGATCAGTTTATTGCGTTCTTGCTGAATAAAGGTATTCATTTTCTTTTTTAAAAAAAAACAATACTTATGGTATTGCACATCCTTTTTTATGTTTGATGTCATGGCATTATTAAAAGTACAAATTTAGTAATATGCCTACTATTTAAAGTTAAAATAATTAATAAAATAATCTTATATATTATATAATATTATATTATCTATATATATGAATAAATTGATTATATACAATATTATATAAAAGTGACAAAACTGTCATCCAAAATAAATTCAACAGCCCGTCTCCTGCACAGTTCAGATCAACAGCTCGCATCTTTTTCCCTTGTAATAATCACTGCGTAGATGAAACGCACCCGCTTTTCCTTCCTCGCCGAGGGATGTTCGCAAACGGTTTCACTTTCGACATAAGAAGATCATTTACGACTTTATACTAGCGGTAAGAAAGGTTAGCTACTTCTGTGCTATTTTTTAACAGTTTATATTGTATCTTTGAGTACCATAAGGTTATTGCAGATATCACAGTTCTTATATCTAGTGCTCAGCTTGAGACTCTGAAGCCTCGGTGTTTCCTGTGTCGTCTGACCGCTTTTGACAAGCTAGACATCAGCGTTATCATGCGGCCTACTGTCGCTGTAGCTCCGTGCTTCTGCTACACCGAGCTGAATGAATGAGCGAAGCATGCTCCTTCTTTTCTATTTCCTTATTACTTAAAAAATTATTCCTATGTTTTTAACTTTTTCAGTTGTGAGAGTGTTGTCACTGACTATTATTTGGTCATATGTTTCTAACTAAATGTATTTATTTTCAGGTGTAACTAAGTAAATAATGGCTCCTCAACCCGCCATTCGATCAAAACAGATGGAAAAAACGATAAACGGAATACCAACTCAAGTTGTCTGCACAGAATTCAGCAACTACATTTTTATAGTTCTGACACAGTATGGTAAAATTGGGACACTTTTGTCCATAACACCTGACACAAGGTCTGGTGACATCAGTGTACCCATGTTCACAACCAGAGTACTGCTGGGAAAGGATGAGGTATGTTTTGAAGTACGTTTTTGTTGGATTATCAGTATGGCAGATAAAATCAGGTTTGTATTTCACTTTGGCTTTTTGTCTCTCTTGCAGCCTCTGACACACGTCTACGCCAAGAACGTCACAACGTTTGTCTCACAGGAATCAGGCAACCGACCGGTCCTGTTGGGCCTTTCACTTAAAGACAACAGTGCTGAAACTATGAAAACTGTCAAAGATATGATCAAAGCCTGCCAAGTTTGGTAAACAGGACAGGAGGCGAAACGGCAAACGCACTAGATGAGGACAAATGACATATCTGTGCAATTTTAACAAAAAAAAAACTTGCCTTGTCTTTTGTGAATTTAGACATACCCACGATACCTGTGCAGACAATCTTAAGTGCTGTTGTTACTGCACAAAGCTTGAAACGCTTACTTTTTTATGTTAAAACAGAGTACTGTTCAAGATCACTCCTTTTTGTCTCTGTACAATGGATGTCCTTCATATGTCATAAGATTAAAGTTATATTTTCTTACCTTGAATATTTTGGTGGTATTTAAATGTCTTGCACATATCCCAATGCCTTTGAAAAGAGACCTAAGCACCTGCACTATTAGCCTCACATGAACTGTCTGCCAAACCATTATAGACTGCAACAGTGTTTGCCCACATTTTCACCACTTTTTAAAAAAAAAATTATTCATTTTTCCCATAGGGATTTTTAAAAAGTCTTTATTTAAAGGGTTAGTTCACACAAAAATAAAATTCTGTCATTAATTCCTCACCTTCATGTCGTTCTACAGCTGTAAGACCTTCATTGATCTTCAGAACACAAATTAAGATATTGTTGATGAAATCTGATGATAGAAATCTCTATAGAGAGCAAAACCATTCAAAGTCCATAAAGGTACTAAAAACATATTTGAAACAGTTCATGTGAGTTCAGTGGTTCTATCTTAATATTATAAAATGATGAAACTACTTTTTGTGTGCCAAAAAAACAAAGACTTTTCAACAATATATAGTGATGGGGTGATTTCAAAACACTGCTTCAGAGCTTTACGAATCAAATCAGTGAATAGGAGCACCAAAGTCACATGATTTCAGCAGTTTAGCCGTTTATAGGAGATCCAAATCACTGATTCGAAACAATTCATAAAGCTGCTTCATGAAGCAGTGTTTTAAAATTGCCCCATATAGATATTGTTGAAAAGTCGTTATTTTGGGGGTTTTTTGGCACACAAAATGTATACTTGTCGCTTTATAATAACCACTGAACTCACATGAACTGTTTTAAAAATGTCTTTAGTACCTTTATGGACCTTGAGAGTTTGAATGGCTTTGCTCTCAATGGAGGCCTCACTGAGCCATCAGATTTCATCAACAATATCTTAATTTGTGTTCTGAAGATGAACGAAGGTCTTACGAGTGTGGAACGACATGAGGGTGAGTAATTAAGGACATTGGACTAACCCTTTAAAGTTGTCAATATTAAATATAGAAACAATATATTTTAAGTTTATTGCCAAACTCAAAGAGCATAAGGAGACTGACTCAATTATGTCATTTGCGGTGATTCGGCATTAGTAATATTTTACAAAAATTCAGTTGTTAAACATGATTATTTAAAAATATGGTGAAATAATGAAGGCTGAAGCATACACCATTTATTAACAGCCTCTTGGCCAGCAGTAGGTCTGCCTTTAAAATTTTAAGCTTAAGTTTAAAAATGATTGATAAAAATGAATTCCTTTAAGGACTAAATGAAAGGGATTTTTACTTCCTGAATGCTACTGTTGCACTATATTCCTGTTGGAGAAGACATTATTATTATTATTATTATTTTTTACAACTAATCACTATTGTATGTAGTGTCAAGCCTCCTGTAATGTCTGGTGTCAAACTGACTCCAAAGCAGCTAGTTGTACTTACTAGAAGAATTCATAAACATGCACATCTTGTGTTACAGAGTTTTCAAAATGCCTGCTCACATTTTTATGCACTCAGTGATGTGTGGGACCCCTAACAGGAGGTTATCTGGGCCCCTTTTATGTCTCACAATGCCCTAGTTTACCTGAAATAATCCTATATTATTTGTATCAGTATTCACAGTTATGTTATAGATTTTTTTAAAATAGTTTTCTAAGGTACTTGTTTATTTATAAGATCTATAATACATTTAAGTTTATTATTTGAGATCGCACGTGTGCAGTAAGAATATTGTACCTTTGGTCAACAGGTGCTCGTCTCTGCCTGTCATGTCACGTGACCAAAGACTAAAGTCGCAAGGTCACATGACCTGGGTGTGCTGTTGCGCTGTGAAGTACGTACACCTGCCCTTAGTGGAGACGGAACGACGAGTTTTTGGCGTGGAATTGGGAAAAGCCTTTCGGAAGAATAATTGTGTACACTTTTCTTTACTTCGGGGTTTTTATCACGAACAGTTTTGTTTCCCGGCTGTTTTCACCGAGCTGAATGACTTCCATCAGACCTGTCAATAGTTAAAGGAGGAAGTGCGCGCTTGACTCATCGGTGTCGTCGCACGGGCCGTGTCTACCTATGGCTACATGTCGTCTATTGATCTTTCTGTAAGCAAAGCACTGGTGTATGCGATGCATTTCTTATTTTAGTCCCTCTGCGATGTTCAGAGTTAAGTGACGTTTATGATAAAGTGATTTGAGTTTGATCGCACTGAACTCTCACAGGTGTTGACACATATCAGGGTAAGTGTTTCATAGTGTCTATAAACAAATCTTGCCTTCTGTTACAATAATAGGTTCGATTTAAGTGATTGATAGACTCTTATTACTTAGTTTAAAATAAAAAGGCAAATTTTACTAAAAATACTACCAAACATATGCTGTAAATTATGAACTCTGACGCTTCAACATGTAAACCATATAGTTTCTGGCAGAATATCATGGTAAATTCTGTTGCTAACTATGAAACCGTAATAAATTGATAGGCTATGAGACCTTCTTTAAAAAAAAAAAATGAAAGAAGCTTTTTTGTTTGTTTGTTTGTTTTGATGACGCTAGACTAGGCAGACTAGGCTAACTAGGCAAAGGTAATGCAGTTTTATTTTACTAAGAAATAATTAGCACTAATGGTTTAAGTAAACTATATACCCTGTATATAACGTCTTTGTCATTGGAATAAAAATAGTACAACCTATAGATAGGTTGCAGAGTTTGTTAGGTTGTTGAGAATAAACATAATTAAATAGTCAATAAAATGTGTATTATTTTAAATAAATTAATATATTTTGCAGGAATGCAGTAAATTGATTAAAAAGTGACAGTAAAAACATTTTTAATGTTTAAAAATTTTTCTATTACAAATAAATGCTGTTTCTTTTGAACCTGAAATTAAAATGTATCACAGACTCCACATCAATATTATTTTTAACCATTTTCAACATTGATAATAAATGTTTTTTGAGCAGCAAATAAGCATATGCATATAGAATCATAGAATGATTTCTGAAGGATCATGTGACACTGAAGATAAATTCTGCTTTGCAATAAATTACATTTTTTACAGTATTTTATTGTTTTGTGATCAAATAAATGCAGCATTGGTGAGCAAATATAAGAGACGTCTTTAGAAAACAGTATATGTTTATATATATATATATAGGCCTATATATATAAACATATACTGTTTTATATATATATATATATATATATATATATATATATATATATATATATATATATATATATAAAATAATTTGGTTTTAATTCAATTTTGAATTAACATAATTAAATATTAATTATGTGCTGGGTTAAATTAAATTAAATGCTGGGTTTCTTTAAACCTGAAATAAAAAATGTATCACAGATTTCACAAAAATATTATTTTAACTGTTTTTAACATTGATAGTAAGAAATGTTTTTTGAGCAGAATGATTTCTGAAGAATCACGTGACACTGAAGACTGGAGTAAATTCAGCTTTGCAATAAATGACATTTTAATTACATTTAAATTACATTTTTTACAGTATTTTATTGTTTTGTGATCAAATAAATGCAGCCTTGGTGAGCAAACATAAGAGATTTCTTTAGAAAACAGTAAAAAAAAAAAAAAAAATCTTACTGAACTCAAACAGTAGTGTATAAAGGAGTAAGTGAAAGATATAATAAATATTTATAACTGCTATAATATCATTTGGTTTTAATTCAATTTTGAAAATTTCTTACTTTCTTTTCCCCCACAGATGAATGAGTCCAGAGCTACTACAGCTAATTTCATCTCTCTGTCAGTGGATTCACATAAAAACATGGATGATTCAGTCCCTTTGTCGCCGTACTCAGTGCTGTCAAATATAACTGACATGTCTAACATGACCGTGATCAGGTCAAGTAATGGAACTGAAGTAGTGGGGGACGACCGGATCTTCCTCAACACCGCTATAGCTCAAGCCTTGTCGGGGATTTTCGTTTGGTCTGCACTTATCATCACCTGTCATCAGGTAGGCTAATTTACAGGAACTAAATGTGTTTAAAGACAAGTAATTCATAGAAACCTTTTACAGCCAGGCATTCACACATCCAGCACAATTTTTCGAGGACACAGAGCTGCTTATTTAGCAACAGAAATGCATCACTGCTGCTTTTTAACCAGTGCGATGTCTAGCCGGTATGGGCCATGAGGTGAGGAACAAATCTCAGCATTAAATGGAGTGGCATTGTGGCCCAGGTAAAGCTGGAGGCACTAATAGCTGTGGTTCATTCAGAGCACACGCAAATAAAAGCAAATAGCTTAGGCGGGGAAAACGCAAGCTGTTCCACGCTGTCTCCTCCCTCATACCTGACAAGAGGCTCATTATCATCGACAGATCTTGATAATACTATGTCATTTTAGAAGGTTAATCTCTGTTACACATTCATTAAAACTACAGCAATAACTAAACCTCCTCTCCCTGCCTCCACTGCTTATCGATCATCAGAGATCAATAAATACCTGCCTGTTTGTTCTGAACAGTCATCCATGTTTTCTTTGCTCTAATGATCCTTTTAGAGTGCTGTTAGCTGTCCTTGACCAATCGAAGTTAACTACAGAGCGGAGTGGTACCTGTTCCCAGAGCTGATAAGAGTGCTGTGTAAACACAGAAATATGGCTATAGTGTACCCTGGTGATCTAATGTGAGGATACCGTACATGTGCCCTGATGTGCCATCTGTAGTGTGTACTTTAGATCACTACAGGAACTCTTTAAAAGGAAATTATTGTCTCTATGACAAGGTCTTCCTCAAGCTTATGTTTGTGCGTGTGTGTGGTTCATAGCAGGATTTTTTTTTTTTTTTTTTTTTTTTTTTTTTTTTTTTAATGAACAGGCAGTTTGAATGAACAGTAACACTATAAGTGTCTTTTCTGACACTTTTGATCAATTCAGTGCATCCTTGCTGAATAAAACAGTAGAACTGTAGTAAATTGTTTTTTTTTTTTAAAAACAAAAATCGATTTAAAGGCACAATATGTAAGATTTTTAGATTTAAATATCCAAAAACCACTAGAACAATGTTATTTATTTTGTTGACTTTTGTGCTTACATTATCCCAAATGTTTCCAACAATGCTTAAATCCTGAGAAATCAGCAATATTAACCAGGACATGGACCTTCGTTTTTACAGTGGTAGAAACCATGGAAACACCAAAGAAGCTTAGTTTAATATATTATGTGTTTTATTAGATGGGTGAGCAACTGTTTGGATACATTTATCAACAGGAAGCTAATCATTGTTATATAGCTCAACATGGTTAGTCTTATTGTTTGAATTGCTTGTTTTCTTGATTTACCACATGTACCATGTTTTTACCATGCTTCAGATACAACACTATTTTGTCAAGCGGCTAACATAGCATAATAAGAGAGATGTTTTTCCATCATACAATATATTTTTTTGATTAATTGCATGTCATTTAGCAACACAAGTTATCCAGTTTTTATTAAAGGATTAGTTCACTTTTAAATGAAAATTAACCCAAGCTTTACTCACCCTCAAGCCATTCTAGGTCTATATGACTTTCTTCTTTCTGATAAACCACCTTCCGTGTTCAACTTAGGAAGAAAGAGTAAAACTCTAGCAGTTTAAAAAGATTACGCTACGTCCTACGACTTCCCTAGTCAACTTACGGATGGATGTAAGAATTGAAAATATCTTAAGATATTTTAAAATGAACAAAGACATTTGCTTTACTGTTTCAACCCCCTCTCTCTTGCCACAAGGGCCATTTGGAAGGCACAAAGGTGCTGATAGTGATCAAGCCCTGTAGGCCAAGATGTGTGTACATCGGGGGTCTACAAATGGTCACACCTTTAGTACAGTGGGGGAAGTTTTAATCTTCTGATTGGTCAGTTTGAATGTCTCACATTTGAGTTTTGGTCACATGGTCAGGGAAGGGATAAAAGAAGATTGTAACTGTTGCTCTGGGCTCTTTTATACTCTGCTCTTCTTTCTTGGATCTTGGGCACTCTCTTGCCCTCTCTCTCTCTCTCTCTCTCTCTCGCTCTCTTTCTCTCTCTCAGGTAACTTTTTACATACATGCTGTGTACAATTAATGGTATATGATTTTATCATCTCATAGATCTATTTTGTAATTATTTTAAGTGTAACCATAATCAGATATTGTCATTAAACCCTTTCAGTTACAAATGATGTGCTAACTAGTTTTGATTTAGTATTAGCTTATTTCCGTCGTTGGTATAAGTTGCAGTGGGTGGTAATAGACAAGAAATGTGCAGTTTTCTAACATCTTACTGATAAAGTTTCTTTAGTCGCTCGGCAAACCTTACAGCCTGAACCCCTGTAGGAGTTCCACCCTTACACGGAAAAAGTGTAACTCATGCGATGCCAGTTCCGTTTTTCCGTAACTTTAATACGGAAGGCGGGTCTGGCGGAAGCTAGATATTTTACTTCATAACTTGTTAAATATGCATATTTCTTTTACACAAACACACGCTTAGCATCAGAAGGCCTTTATTAACCCCCCGGAGCCGTGTGGAGTACGTTTATGATGGATGGATGCACTTTCTTGAGCTTCAAACTCGTTGGCCTCATTCACTGCCATTATAAAGCTTGGATGCGTCAGGATATTTATTAATATAACTGCGATTGTGTTCATCAGAAAGAAATAAGTCATATACACCTAGGATGGCTTGAGGGTGAGTAAATCTTGGGCTAATTTTAAAGTGAACTAATCCTTTAATATGATATTGTAATAGAGTACCTCAGAGATGACGTGTTTTTGTAGGCCAACCCAGAAGTTAGCGGCGCACGGGTTCCCTCGATCGAAAGCCTACGCATTTTGGAAAATTGCAAAAAAGCTCTGTGTTTAACAAAGGGTTATGACACTTACACATTTTGTCTATCAAGATAATCTTTACAAGTTAACACAACATTTATACATTTTGAAGCCTAAATAAAGTCGTGAGATATAAAAGGCTAACAGTAGGCTATAAACAGTCTACAGCACACCATGGTCGCGGATCAACGTCACCACCACCAAGCTTCCTCAACCTTTATTTAAAAACATGCTCGCTGATTATGATCTGCGCTGTGTATGAATACTTAGCCACTTTTTCATGAGAAATGCTGTCCAAATGTAACCGCCGATTTTAAGACACAATAAAGGTTTAAAAAATCACAAGCAGGTTATAACTGGTGTGTAGATCAAAACGTGAAAATATTTAGAGGCTTTGTTAACCACAGACCTTATTTCAGGCGGTTTAGCAAAAACTCATTCAAAAAATCAATTGACTTTGGGGCGATGGAACCAGAAGTCCTAAAATGCTAATTCGCTTCCGGGTTTTGCCTACAAAAACACGTAATCTCTGAGGTATATCAATTTAGATTACTGCAAAGTGCAACAAGTCTCTTACACCAGCCACCGAACGAACACGCACAATGTCATAACTTTCAGCACACTCAAATGTAATTAGTATGATTGTTTTAACCATGTGAAACAGTGCAGCATTACCCCACATACTCAAAGAAACGAGAGGAAGCTGCCGACTGCAGCATAAGCATAATAAAAGCTCCACTGGACCCGCAGCTTTCGGCCCACCCTGCTTCATAACGTTAATAAAACTTTAAACCAAAGAAACCAAAGACTGTTACTGAGTTTTTGAAATGAGCGCATGCGTAAGAACAGCCCCCCTCCTTCACAGCTCATTTCAAAGGAACGCCTCCCAAAACTCGTGCACGAGTATTGGAACACGAGTGTTTACCACCGGCATTCGCTGTGTCGTGTTAGTGGATTCATTATGTCGGACTCACCGCATGTAACTCATAATCTGCAGTTGTTACTCCTGTCCCCAGACAAAAACATTGCATGCGGCGCCTGTGGAGTGTGGAAAGTTACTGGAGAGCGCAGCCGCGCACGTCTCTCACAAGGAACGTCACGGCAGTGATTGACAAGCCAGAGAGCCAATCGTTTACGCGATGATCGCGTCAACGATTGGCTGATGTTTTTAAGGCCCTACCTCGTGCACAGATGATGTATATTAATATTATTACTTTCAGTGCACCTAATAAATAGTCTTTTATCAGTTAGTAAAGACAGTTTCAAGTAATATTGCAAAAATGTATAAAACAAAACATCCTCTTTAGCACCTTTAATACATTTAGCTCATCCACGAACACGATTTCTGCCCGAGTCCTTCGGATAGATTGCCATCGGCTTGTGGAAAATCGACTCCTGCAATTTCACTCTCATTCACAGAGTCATCAATCTACGCCTTTGTTTTGAATAAGCGATCTCTGGCTGCGAAAATTACATATTGTGCCTTTTAACTAAAATACAATATTTATTTCGTAAATTGGTGAGAAATTCAAAGCTGTTTAAAAAGCATCCAAGTTGAATACTATGAAGTTGGGTGAGCAAATGTGGACAAAGGACAGCTAGCCTATGTGTTGTTGTGTTTCATATTGATTTTCATAGCTGTTGTTTTTTTAAAAAGCTTTTATACTAAAAAAAAGTGATCACTAAAAAGTGAGTAGGTGCGTCCAAACTTTTGACCGGTAGTGTATGTTCACAATTTTAAAGCATAAACTACAGCGAGAGCAATATTTGTGTGCCCAGCCTTTGTTTATAGAGGAAGTTCTTTTGTGCTTGATGAAAGACCATCAGTCACTAACCTTTACACCAGCTGTATCAGTAAAAAAGAGAGATAAGGGCAGTTTCATAGACACCAGACTGTTCAATAACTCTTCTTGTTGAGGTTTGGTCATTTATTTATAGATATAAACATGCTGAGCAGTTCTAATTTGCTCGGGTATTTCTCTGCCCTTTATATTTTTCTGTTCATTACAGCTAAAAGCGCATCAAACCTGAATATCCATTTCTGTCGCATATGAAAGAGTTCACAGCGTTGCTGCCAATGGCAAGATGAAATCAGTTGGTGGCGGATGAGTTTTGTGTAAAAGTAATTGTCAGGTGAAGTGCCGGCACACTATGAATATACCCATCTTGTGTGTCGAATTACCAATTATATTTGCAGACATTGTTCGGATTCGGGAAAGGCTGAAATCTAATTTCCTTTTTCGTTTTGAATTCCTTTTCATTGCAGCCTATATGACCCATGAAGAAATTTAATATAGAATACGTTTCTCAAGCATCTGTTATGTAATTGAACTACTGGGATCGTACTGATGGAGAGCAGAGGTCAGGAAAGGTATTTCTTCAGCTCCGAATCGCAGTGTCCCCGAAGGACTTTGATTTGATTGCCTCCAAAGCATCTTGTGTGCCATATGAAAGCCGACACCTCTGAGAAACTGACAGTCGTGAAGAGGCCAAACAGCACGGGGATGCTATATAGAGACTGGAAATGAGTCCCTGTGTAGTGGTTTTCCTCTTCAAGTCATAATCAAGTCAAAACAGTCTGTTTTTTTTTGTCCCCTAGCCTTGCAGCAAAACGACTCCTCTACCGCCACCTCCTCCGCTGCTTTCCAAACAGCCGCCTGCGGAGGGTTGCGTGAGGCAACGTATGTAAATCCTGAGGAGATTAAAGGAGCCCTCAGGATTGTTTTAGTATTTCACAGCCTTTCTCGGTTTCGCTACAAAAGATTCTCCCGGCAGAGCTTTCCCTACGCTCTGCATACTAAAGGCAGAAATTGAGATTGCCTTCCTAAAACACACTGTTCTGAAGTTACTGATTTGCTTGCAAAACCTTCCCATCATTGCCAGGGATTTCAAAGGAGTCTTTGAAAACCAGCTATTTAGAACATAAGCACCTTCTGGGCCAGCCACTCTTAAGTGAATTGTTATATATGGCACTGACAAGGCACCAACAGCACTCTTGGGCTTTCCTTTTCTCAGCTCTCTAGTTTTTACAAGCTTTATGGTCTTAAAGTTGGTGGTACACCTTGTGATTCACCGTCTCTTGTTTTTGGGGCCTCATAGCTCCAGCAGCAGTTCCTCTCTGCTTCAGACAGGTTGTAATTATCTTTGGCTGCAATTCTGCATCAGCCAGCAGACAGTCAATGGCCGGAGCCATTACTGTGAGCGCGGCTCTCTCTAACTGTCAGCTCGGCATTATGAAGTCTGGGTGACTATGAACTTATTTCCCCTGCAGGCTAGGTGAAATGGAGGACATCAGTTCAGAGAGCAACTCTCCTTGCTTTTTCGAGAGCCCACAAATACATCAAGCCTCCACCCGTGGAATGAAGGACTCAAATAATCTGATTTCAAATGATTGAGTGTCCAAGAGTTTAAAGAGCCCAGCGAATATTGAGCCCCTTAGTAATATTGTGAAGTTCAAAAGGGACTTTAAGGACATGCACAGGCATCACAAACTCCATAGTATTTTTTCAAACGTAGATCATAAAAAAAGGTAGTGCCAAACTTTAAAACAATATCACCGATAGAGCGGGGATATATTTTTTTTTCATGACCCTACGAGTTTGATTAAACCATCAGAATGTGAGGAAAATATTTTCTATATATTTTTTTTTAAATATTTTAAATATGAAGGAAAACCAAATGCTAAAGGCATTTATCCAACAAAATTATTAGACAAAAAATGCAAACTACAGCTACAGGTTTTATTTTACTATGCAAATCAAAAAGCTCATAGGAAAACCATACTTTTCCCCAGATTCACAGACAAGGATTAAGCTTGTCCCAGACTAAAATGCATGTTTGAGCTGTTTTAACTGAAAGAAACTTGTACTGACATTTCTTAAAATATGTCAGTGTCATTGTTTTTTTTTTTTTGGTTTTTTTCTCTAGTGAACATTTTTAAAAGCTACTTAAATGTCCTTATTGAACTAAGGCCTAATCCTGGCTTAATCTAAGCCCATTGACTACAACATAATCAGTAATTAATGTTTTGTTGGTTCCCTCTTGTTTTTGCATGTTCATAATTTCTTTGTATGAAAGCCTGTCCAAATATTGTCTGCATTATCATAAATTAAACAATCGACTCCAAGCACAACTACACAATATGATTAATCGTTAGTGTTAATCGTTGAATAAATCATTATTAATATTTAAATAAAGGGTAATGGTTGTGCCATACATCGCTTGTGTTCTGTGCTAAGTTGCTGTGAAGCTTGGAAATTTTAAAAGGGCATACATTTAGGCTAATTCTACATTACTATATTAAACTCAGGGGAAGAAATGTGCAAAAATTGTACCTGTTGTAAATAGTTATAAATTGTACAACAACTTTTACTGGAACAATACCTTTAAAGGGACAACTTTATACTTTATTTACCCCTAAATGGTTCATAGCAGGGTTATTGGTTAAACTAAAACCATAAAAAACATATTTGTTACTTAAAATAAGTTTATGTTGTTTTATTTATTTTATTTCATTTCAGTTGTTAGTTGACAAGGCAATTCTTTTCATTTTGTTTAACTCGATATACTTAATTTAGTTAGTTTTAGTAATTATTTAACTAAAACTGGCATAAAAATGCATAAACTGTAGATATTTGTTTAAAAAAAACTTATAAAGTGATAAACACACAACAAAACTTAAAAAAACAACTTTAAAATGAAAACAGAAAATGTAAATAAATATATAGTACACTGTTTTTTTTGAGGCAAGTTAAGAATTTCATAGTTTAAGTAAGCAGAACTAGCATATTTTTTGTACTCATACATTTTAATTGTTCTTAACTTGAAATGTTTGAGTACACTAATTAATACATTTAACTTAAATTGATCATTTTACCTCAGTGTGAACCTTTTAAGCAAGCTAATTCAGAAAATGCTAATTTGCTAACATGTTAACAATAGCATGATATAACACTTGCTGAATGAGTGCAGCAATATAAAGCATTTAACATGCTTGCTCTCAAACCAAGCCGCTTGCACCACTTGTCACCATGATGGTAAATCTCCAAAAACCCACATTAACAGAAACGCCTCTAAATTAGCATAACACAACATTAATCACTACTAAATCTCCCACTTAACATTAATCTTGCACACACACACACACAAAACATTATATAACACTTAATTTTAGCATTTACTCTCCCTTTCGAGTGCCATGTGCAAAGCATGCTGGGAAATAGAAATCCCAGCCCAGTTTCAGTTAAATTTAAGTTTGTCTAAATTAAAAGAAATGAGTTCATAAAACTCAAAACAATAAAACAGTTCAGTTTACTTAAAATATATCAGTTCTGTGAACTTGAAAGAAAAAGAAAGCGCTAAATACTCATAAAAGTTAATTTGACTGAACTAATTTGTTTAATTTAAGTTTGTCCTACACAAACCAATTAATTATTTTGAGCATTAGGGGTTTACAGCGTAGTATCTCAATTTTACTAAAATAACACTGGTCCATAGTAGCACCTTAAGATACTAATATGCACAGAATAATAATAATAATAATAATAATAATAATAAACTTATTGTGTTGTGAAATGAAATGTACATTATGTTAATACTTCACATACGATAAATGTAATTAATCCAGTGCCTAGTTGAACCATGGTTGTGACCTGTCATAAAACTAGATGAAAAAAAAAAGATGATGACACAGTTTGCAGCTACTACATGACTTAAAAAAAAAAATGTATGCATTTTGTCAGTGGTGTAAGTTTTTCATTTTGAAGCGTGTAGTTAATATCCGGTCAGCATTAGTGTGATTAAACTTGGCTTTGTTTGATTAGTTCTGTTAGCCATCCATAAACTGTTATAGGCTTTTACAGTTATCTGTTTACTGTTATTCAGCGACACTGCTATTACCGCATACAGGTTATCCAGCTCACTTTTCCTCATATATGATAGACACTTGTATTCTTGCCACTATTTTTTAATAATTTGCATTTCACTGTTTTTGCAATTAAAGTCAGACTTGTTATTTATTTTGTAGTCAAGCCACTTTTTGTCTTCCTTAACACAGTTTTTGTCTTTATAGATATACTTGCACCTGAGGTCGTACACGGTGCCAAACGAGCAACGCTACATCATCCGCATCCTCTTCATTGTCCCCATCTATGCCTTCGACTCCTGGCTCAGCCTGCTGTTCATCAGTAATGACCAGTATTATGTGTATTTCGACTCTGTTCGTGACTGCTATGAAGGTACAGTAAATCTGAGCTGCTCTCTGCCCTTACATCTCCTCTTGCCTCACGGGTGTAATATTATTCAGTCCAAATATAACGCTGGTGGAATGACGTGTGCTGTTGTTTGGAAGTCTGGCCTGCAGTGAGGGAGGAGAGCATGCTTTACAGACATAGTGTGGCAGGTTTCATAGAGTGGAAACGGATACATGCTCATTGTAACTGAACAAACCTGTTGGTCATGGAACAGTCACAAAGGAGGCTGGCCAAATGTCTCTGTTATCATCTTTTCAGGCCTATCCAACCACTCCTAGACACTTTTTTCCCCCTGTGTTATTTAAGTTGCATGGGAAAATTCCAGTGTGGGGATTTTTGTTTCACTTAAACTATATTATTCCATACAGTTATGAAGTTCAAAGTGATTGTTGTATTCTATATTGGGGTAGGTGAGATTTTTAAATGTTTTTGAAAGAAGTCTTTTATGCTTGTCAAGGCTGTATTTATTTGATCAAAAATACACCATTACTTTAGTCTTCGTTGTCACATGATCCTTAGGAAATATCATTACAATATGCTGATTTGGTGAAACATTTCTCATCAGTGTTGAAAACAGTTGTACTGCTTAATAATTTTGTGGATATATAATCTTCCTGATTTTTATTTTTTTATTAATAGAAAGTTTAAAAGAACAACATTTATTTAGAAAAGAAACCTTCTGTAACATTGTAAATATCTTTACTGCCATTTATTTAATTCATCCTTTCTGAAAAAAAAATATATATTTTAATATAAAATAGGTACTAGAATAGAAATATAATTGTAATTTCAAAGATGTTAAGTCTTAGTCATAGACCATCGGTAAAATCAATACCACAAGTAATAGTTGTACACACTGAGAGACAATGAGATCTGACCATCTAATCTGTCTTTAAATAGACCTCTCAGGTTAAGATGGATTTCCTGGAAAACAACTCCTCAATCTTGACCTGTTTTTTGCACAAAGTGATGGATCTGTCATGTCAAACATGTTCTGTCTGCATTTAAAGCTCTCACTGCAAAAATGTTTAAGTTAGGCTCTCATGTATGATTTTTCTTTTATTCTTCAAGCATTTGTGATATACAACTTCCTGAGTCTGTCTTTTGAGTACCTTGGAGGAGAAAGTGCCATCATGTCGGAAATAAGAGGAAAGCCCATTCAGTGAGTGTCACTACATCTTTTAAATTAAAGTACATTAAAATAACTATTGCTAGGTGAATAAACCCAGTGAGCAATATTATTTTAAAGGGATAGTTCGGCCAAGAATTACAATTCTGTCATCATTTACTCACCCTCAAGTTAATCGCGATTAATCGTTTGCAAAATAAAAGTCTGTTTACGTAATATATGTGTGTTTTCTGTGTATAATAATTATGTATATATAAATACATGCACATACATGTATAAATTTAAGAAATATATACATGTATAAATAAATATACATATTTATATATATATTATATTACATGTAAATATAAATATTGTATATATAAATATATCTTTATTCTTAAATATATACATGTTATGTGCATGTATTTATATATACATAATTATTATACACAGAAAACACACATATATTACGTAAACAGACTTTTATTTTGCAAACGATTAATCGCGATTAATCGGTGTGCAGCTAATTTAGAAGAATGTTTATAACCAAACAGTTTTGGGCCACCATTGACTTGCATAGTAATCTTTTTTCTACTATTGCATCCCACAATGTTTTGGTTACCAGTGTTCTTCAAAATATCTTCTTTTGTGTTCACCAGAAGAAATAAATTCATTCAGGTTTGGAACAACTTGAGGGTGAATAAATGATGAAAGAATTGTCATTTTTGGCTGAACTATCCCTTTAAAGGCATGGTACAGTAGGTGCGCTTCCTATTCAAAGGCTTCAAATGCTCTATTCTTAGTAATGCTGCCTCTTAAAATTACTTTATTTGGCAAAATTGTACGGTAGCATCACAAAAATCTAGTATGGAAAAGTAAATTCCACAATGCATTGCAAAGTGATTGGAAAAAAAAAAAAATCCAACATGGTGGACAATGCGGGCAAAATGTTGCACTGCACATCGTTAAATACCTCATTAAAGAGATAGTTCACCCCAAAATTAAAATATTGTCATCATTTGCCTACCCTTATGTTGTTCCAAACCGGTATGAGTTATTTTACAGTGCTGTAGTTACACGTTACTATATGTACTTACTATAGTAATAACAGTAAATTATGCATAATTACAAGTAACTAACCCTAAACCAAACCCTAACTGTAACTGTATAGTAAGTACATGTAGTTAAATAATAGTACTCAGTACTTATTTGAGTTATTACAATGTAACTACGGCACTGTAAAATAAAGTGTAACCGAGTTTCTTTCTTCTGTTGAACACAAAAGAAGCCATTTTAAAGACTGTCTGTAACCAGACAGTTGATAGCCATTGACTTCTATAGTACTTTTTTTTTCCTACTATGTTTTTTTCCAACTATAAGTCAATGGCTACTGTCAACTGTTTGGTTACCAACGTTCTTTATAATATGACTTTTTGGGTGAGCTGTGCAATTATTAGTGGTTAAACGGATCGTTGTTGATCCGTGATCCGTACAGACCAAGCCCCACGGATCGGCACGCATGTGATTCGCGGATCAATTGCAAGTTTCACCGCAATAGAGTAAAGGTTATCATTTGCACGTGTTTTGTCTTAAATAGATATAAAACCATTCCAGTGCTAGAAGAGGCAAAAGAGGATTTAATTATCGGTGTTATTATGTCTAGGTGAGAATTCGGATGTGTATCTATCAGATGTGCGCGTGTGTGGGGTCTTACTCTTAAAGTGACAGCAACCTATAAATACCAGCTGTTGTCTGTCATGTTAATGTCATGTTAATAACAACAAAACACAGCCTTAACAAAGATTAATCTATATTAAATTTATACAGTGAACAGTGTCATTTTACATTTTGTTACATTTCTGTACATGAAAATTAATATTACAGTTAGACCTCATACTTTATTCATAACTTTATGTTGTATTTATGCTTGTAATTGGTGTACAGTATTTGTTCTTTTTACAGTCTGTTCACTTGCCTTTAAAGGGATAGTTCACCCAAAAATGAAAATTTGATGTTTATCTGCTTACCCCCAGGGCATCCAAGATGTAGGTGACTTTGTTTCTTCAGTAGAACACAAATGATGAATTTTAACTCCAACCGTTGCCGTCTGTCAGTGTTATAATGTGAGTCAATGGTAACACAATTTATAAGAGTCAATAAACTTGCATAGACAAATCCAAATTAAACCCTGCTGCTCGTGACGACACATTGATGTCCTAAGACACGAAACGATCGGTTTGTGCGAGAAAACAAACAGTATTTATATTATTTTTACCTCTAATACACCACTATGTCCAACTGCGTTCAGCACTCGCTTAGTGAGGTCTGATCGCGCTCTGACAACGGCAGTGATGTCTCGCGCATATACTTCATTGAGTGCTAGACATCACTGCCGTTGTCAGAGCACGATCAGACCTCACTAAACGAGTGCTGAACGCAGTTGGACATAGTGGTGTATTAGAGGTAAAAATAATATAAATACTGTTCGTTTTCTTGCACAAACCGATCGTTTCGTGTCTTAGGACATCAATGTGTCGTCACAAGCGCAGGGTTTAATTTGGATTTGTCTATGCAAGTTTATTGACTCTTATAAATTGTGTTACCATTGACTCGCATTATAACACTGACAGACAGCAATGGTTGCAGTTAAAAATCATCATTTGTGTTCTACTGAAGAAACAAAGTCACCTACACCTTGGATGCGCTGGGGGTAAGCAGATAAACATCAAATTTTCGTTTTTGGGTGAACTATCCCTTTAATAGTTTCTGCTGTGATATCAGAGTAGTTAAAGTGGGCTAAGTAATAAATGCAAAGTTACCCTCCACCCCCCAATTTTATTTTTGCGCTGATCTGAAAAATAATCCGATCCGTGACATAATAACCGTGATATGATCCGAACCATGAGTTTTGTGATCGGTTGAACCACTAGTAATTATGGTGGCTGCCATCTTCATTTTAAATTAAATGTGTCAGAGCATGTGTGCCAACCTCTAGGTTAAGGCTCTGGCAGCAATTTTGTATTTTAGAAACAAGTTGTGCAAAGTAACTTTTGCCTGGCTTTGTCTGAAAAGATTAATTCATCAAACTATCCTCAAGAATAGCATTACTTTTCACATGTTCCTCTTAATTTGCCTTTAACAGGTCCAGCTGCCTGTACGGGACATGCTGTTTGGTAGGAATAAGTTACTCCATTGGCTTCCTGAGATTCTGCAAGCAGGTTTGTTCCTGTTTTTCTATAAAATCCCAATTACATTTCATTCATCATTTTTTCATAGCATTTTTCATTGCATTTCTTTGTAAAAATTCTGAAATGGTTAGATTTTCAGTGTGGTCTCACACTTTTGGACACCACTGTATGTCTCATATCCCATTCTGTTTTGACCTGGATTTGCAAAAAGCGATGTGTAACTACCATTAATATGTTAATAAGAGGGTCCGAATTTCTGTCTCCTCAACCTTTATATACCCTTTCTACCTGAATTGTCCTGAAGTAGCAGCTGTTATCTTTGTAACATTGTCTTTCCTGAGGAGCTCCAGTGGTTAATGTAGGATTAAAAACAGTAGGAAGCAGGTGCAAGTAGCTCGATAATAAGCACAAAAAATAGCTATTGCCGCCAGTCTGATGTTGTCTGCACGGCAGCTGAAGAACCCACTCACACTTTGAGAATAATACTGATGGAAATTGGATTTGAGAGCCCCATCCCCTCCAAAAAACTGAAAAGAATGTGAATTGAACTTTTTTTTTTTTTTTTTTTAATAGAAAGTGG
Organism: Megalobrama amblycephala; assembly: GCF_018812025.1. Taxonomy (NCBI): domain Eukaryota; kingdom Metazoa; phylum Chordata; class Actinopteri; order Cypriniformes; family Xenocyprididae; genus Megalobrama; species Megalobrama amblycephala. Next base: position 40,760,274 of record NC_063044.1, read on the forward strand.
AATTTCAAAACACAAATCTGTCTGAATGGGGGATTTTTTTTCTAAAGCATCACCTTGCGATATACCAGACTGTAGCAGAGACAGAGCGTGCTTTGATTATTTTGAGACGGCTTTTCACACAGACAGCTTCGATTTAAAACTTGAATTCCACGTTGATGGTTCAAGCAGTCGATTCTGACTTGCATGTAGTTCTCCTTTGTGTCATTCTCAATGAGTGGATTTGTCAGTCATGTCAAACTTTGTGTTGATTATGTAAGAAATAAGCACTTCCTGTCAAAATAAGCATGCAACATTACCATGCCTTTGAAAATAATGAGGACTGGAAGTTCTCTATCACTCAAACTATATTAGAGGCCCATGATGACTAAACGGAACCGGCGAAAACGCTACTCATCTGCTTCTGTTACTAATGTCATCATCTAGGCCACGCTTCAGTTCTGTGTCATCAAACCCATCATGGCTGTCATCACCATCCTTCTGCAGGCTTTTGGCAAATATCACGATGGAGATTTTAAGTGAGCCACCCTGTCATTTATTCTTTTCATCTTGTATCAACATCCCTAATAACACAACATCTGCCTTTTTAAATGAGCTGTGCTTCACTCCTTGTGATGTTTCTCTTCATATAGTGTAACGGGAGGTTACCTTTACATCACCATCATCTACAACATCTCTGTCAGTTTGGCTCTGTATGCCCTCTTCCTCTTCTACTTCGCCACCAGTGACCTTCTGAGACCTTTTGAGCCTGTGCTCAAATTCCTCACCATCAAATCCGTCATCTTCCTCTCGTTCTGGCAAGGTGGGTTCCTCTGCATTCTTATTGTATATGTTTAGTGTTTGTCTCAAGCTGTTTATTTTGGTAGCCAAGTACACTAACTTTTGATTATTGATGACAAAATTGTTGTATGTAGTAGTATTCAGTTGATCATGTAACATTGTCAAAATGTACTATTCATTTTTCATAAAGCATGTAATGTGGCAAAATCACTTGCTTTACCTTTAACAAATACGGCAGGCATTGTTAGATTTCTACTTGCTCAATGCCAGTGGTTCTCAGGAGGCCTCAGCAAACTTCTAAGGGGGCCTCAAGATGGCTTTAATTTAAAATAAAGATAGAACGAGCATTAAAACAACTAAAAATCAAGAAATTTATTTTTTTAATTCACCCCCTCAACAACTTTTTTTCATTGAAGAATTATAAAATTGTGGTTTCTAGACCTGAAAAAGTTTTTTAATTAATAAAATCTTATAAATCCTTGAGCATGTTTATACATTTTATGAATGTTTCCATATTTTAATATGCATTTTGGGAAATCACCTTAGAAACGGCAAGATGCACATAAATGATAAAAAATGTGCATAAAAAATGTATGCTCTCAATTGAGGCGGATACATTTTTTTTTTATCCAATAAGACGACTTGCGCAAAAACTATGATGGAAATACATTTACTGAATAAATCGCATAATGCACAATAAAAACTTGTGTGACTTTGTCTCAACAATGGATGTGATTGGGTAACTGGACTAACCAGAGGAGCAGTTTCTTTGCGCATCGTTCATTGCATCTCAAACGTTGGTTTAATGAAATGTAGGAAAAAAGAGCCATAGTGGCTTCCCCGATTACAGCAACTTCCATTTTTATTACAGATATTTTGTGCCAGTTTCCCAGGAAGTGACGATTTTGTCCTCTTGAACAAAAGGGATGGAAACAGTGCTTTGTTTTATAATGCAACTTTGGATGGAAACATAGCTAGTGGGGTGTCACTGGAGTCAAAAAGTTTGAGAACTACTGCCCTATGCAAAAAAAATTTGGTTGTCTTTTTCTTAGGTATGGTATTGGCGATTCTGGAGCGTTGTGGTGTGATCCCAGAAGCTCTGGTCATCGATGGTCATTCGGTTGGTGCTGGTACGGTGGCAGCTGGTTGGCAGAACTTCATCATCTGCATCGAAATGTTCTTTGCCGCCATCGCCCTCCGCTACGCCTTCACCTCCAGCGTGTACCGCGAGAAGAAGAGTGAAACACCAGGTTAGAAGCTTGGAAATCTGTCACTTCAGAAAAACAAAGCAAAACTTTTTAACTTGTTTCTAAGATCCTCTAAACTTTCCTTTAAACAACATGTCTCAGCAAGCCTTTATGAGGCAACTGGAAGTTTTCTTCCTCAGGAGGGTTATGACTCACAGTTCAGAGGACTGTTGGAAAGCTCCAGTCATACCAGCAAGACACAGATCATCAAAATAACTCCTGTGTACTGAGAAACTCAGACCCGTGGCATGTCAGATGATGCCATTTCACTTGAAAAATTTGAAAACGAAATCTTCAGCGGGTGTTTTTTGTTGTAAATTTAACTTTCAAGATAACAAGTTCGAATGACAAGGAATCATTTAGCCAAAAATTACAATTCTGCCATCCACAGTCATGTTGTTTGTTCGCAGTAGGGCTGTCACGATATCAGATTTTCACCACATGATTATCGTGGCAAAAAGGAATTCATGGTAACAATATTATCACAATAAATATAGCAGTTTAAAGAAAATAATGCTATCTGTCAAATTCATCTTTTATCTCTTTTTTTTTTTTTTGCTCAATGAATCACATTCAAAATGCGAGTATACTAGGGTGTGGAGAGAGCTTGTAACCAAAAATGTACAAAAAAGAGCTAAAAGAGCTTACTGTTGATCGACACTTTCTGCAGACTGGGGTGTCTCACACCCTGGCTGCATCTGAAATCGCATACTTATATATATATATATATAAGGCAAAAAAAACAGTATGTGACAAAAGAAGTATGTCCGAAAGAGTAGTAAAAAAAGTACCCAGATGACCTACTACTTCCGGCGAGATTCTGATGAGCATATGATGGACCCTTTACTATCCCACAAGGCCACCGGAGTGGATTTGTGAATGGCAGTGAAGTGATAATGACAACATGGCAAATGTAGTACAGTCCAGATTACATTCATTCTAGACACATTCATTGCATACAGAACATACTTTTTTAGCAGGTGTGAAGTAACTACTTATTCAAAATAAGTACCTACTGGGGAGAGTATGTGATTTTGGATGCAGCCCCTGTCTTTTTTTTTTTTTATGAAATACAAAAAAACTCCCACACTGGTGAACTAATATTTCAGGTGTGGGTAGAGTGGCTCGATTTCGTCCGTAATCTCCCCTGACATGATTTTGTGCTTCAGTTGTAGCCAGTGGCAGCGTTTCACAAAAACCTAGGGTATGGCATGATGATTACTTCTGGCCACAACAACAACATTCCCAAGTAATCATATTATTACTAACAAAATGTGGACCAAAATCCACCACACTAAAAGAATGGACCATAGACATGCACAGACTTAACAACATGAAATCAATACAAATTCTGAAATAGCCCTAAGCCTACACCGTGTCCTAAACAGACGCAATGCGACATGGGAGAAACTGTATCTTTTCCATGTTAATCACAGTTACTAAACTTTCTATTTCCGTGGCTATGACAATGATAATCTCAGGTGCTGATTATGTGCTTTATTTAATGTAAAAATTTAATGTGAGTTTCGTAGAATTTTATTTTTCGTGACCTTTTTTAGACGTACGGAAAGCAACAATGGAAAGGCTAATTCACCTCAGGAAACTGTCAACTCAAGTTGAACAAAAAAAAAAAAGTGTATTCTATGATTAAAAAAAAAGATAGTTACAGTCACTCAGTTTTTAATCATGTTAAAATGATGTAAGATTTATGAATTTGATAATGTATGTTACGAATGCAGTGTGCTTGCAGCGAGAGACTGCCCACACTTCTGATTGGCTGTGATTTTTGATTGATTTTGTCATGTCTCGGGTCGAGTCTGTTTTGGATAAATAAATTGCTTGGCGCTGGGAAATCTTATCGCATTGTGTCTGGTTAGGACACTGCTTTAGGCTGTTTAAATTTGCTTTTCAAGGCTGAAATTTATGCCAAAGGCCAACTCAATCAACAGAACTAACAAACAGCATGAGCTGTTTATTTCCCCCGTTTTGTCTGAATGCAAGGGTTTACTCTGCCATACATAAACACGGCCCCTGGTAGTAGCTACACACTGCGTTGTCATCTTTCCATTTTGTTTTGTGTTTTTTGACTGGTGGCAATCAGAGTTAAAGGATTAGTTCACTTTCAAATGAAATTTTCCTGATAATTTACTCACCCCCATGTCATCCAAGATGTTCATGTGTTTCTTTCTTCAGTCGAAAAGAAATTAAGGTTTTTGATGAAAACATTCCAGGATTTTTCTCCATATAGTGGACTTCAATGGGCACCAAACGGTTGAAGGTCAAAATGACAGTTTCAGTGCAGCTTCAAAGCGCTCAACACGATCCCAGATGAGAAATAAGGGTCTTATCTAGAGAAACCATCACTTATTTTCTAAAAAAAAAAAAAAAAAAAAAAAAAAAAAAAAAAGCGTATATACGTTTTAACAATAAATGCTCATCTTGAACTAGCTCTCTTCTTCTTCTCTATTAGAATTCCGGCAGTGTAGATGTTGGTAAGTGTATTACTGCCCTCCACAGGTCAAAGTTTGAACTAAATTGTTATATACTTGCACTAGCATATTGTATATGACAGTTTTGTTCTAACTTTGGCCCGATACACTGCCGGTATTCTAATAGAGAAGAAGAAGAAGAGAGCTAGTTCAAGATGAGCATTTATGGTTAAAATGTATCAAATGTGTAATTTTTTTTTTTTTTTTTTTTAGAAAATGAGCAATGGTTTTTCTAGATAAGACCCTTATTTCTCGTCTGGGATCGCTGTAAACTGTAATTTTGACCTTCAACCATTTGGGCTTCATTGAAGTCCACTATATGGAGAAAAAACCTGGAATGTTTTCATCAAAAGCCTTAATTTCTTTTCGACTGAAGAAAGAAAGACATGGATATCTTGGCTGACATGGGGGTGATTAAATTATCAGGAAATTTTCATTTGAAAGTGAACTAATCCTTTAATGTGCAATACTGCCACTTACTATGTTGGACTGTCAATCAGATGACGCTGAATTATTTACTATTACTTCATAGCAAAAGTAGTATGCAAGTAGTATATCATTCTAATCATATCCTTAGAGCTACACAAGCCTCTCCACGCTTAAAAGATTAGTCATATTCTGTCGCTTGTGCTTTTCGAGGTGGTGAAGAATAGTTCCGTTTCAATTTCCACCAATTTAAGCTGTAATGTCAGCTCAGCTGCTGAATGTTAAAAGCTGCATTAGATTTGTGTTCTGACTTCAAGAGGCCTCGATGAAATATAACTCGACTGTCAGTCAGATAAGCATGTTTCAAGCCTTGTGTCGGTTTGAATGTTAATATTCTAAGCGCGAGGTCTTATTTCACAGTGGGCGTATTGCAGAATTCTACTTAACAGTTGTTGGCTTATGTGTGAGAGAACCTACAGAACGCCTCGCCTTACTGGCATACAAAAGCATGGTGGTTTTGTGTTTTTAACCATAGTTTAACACTGAGCTCAAAGGGTGAAGTCACTGCTGGATTCATAACCTTTCACTGTTAGTAAAAGGTCACGACTGTCATGAAACCTGTTAGGTAGAGCAACCTTCCAGGATGGCCTTTTCTCCCTAGCGGACCAGCTGTGAAGAAGCTTAGGACAGTTTGCTGATCCAGAGTTTTCACCCTCTATGGGGCCAGGTCCCAAAACATCCATCCATTCACAGGACAGTTCTCAGGTCGGCCGCTGGAGAGCAACAAGCACAGTTCAAGTATTTCTTAAACAGGAGGTCAGAAACTTTCACCCCTCTAGTGGCAGCCTACCGTCACCTTTGTACAAGTTCTCATCCATCAGCCACAAGGCAAGATGCAGTTAGCTGGAACTCATCTTATTGCAGTGTATCAGGCTGTACTCTGTAACCTCATTTAATACATCCACAGCTGAGACAAATCTGGGAACTGTGGGATTGTGTATTTCTTTCCTGGCCTCTCCAGCCTGTCGTAGATAAATGAAGCAGAAGAGTGATTTGGCAACCACATCAGTGAAGCGGAGCAGCGCATTGCTAGTGTTTTCATCCTGGTTTCTATTTTGCGAACAGCTGGGTTGGACCTTGGCGGTGCCTGTGGCGATGTGCTCACATGAGTGAGGATAATAGCAAGATTGCATTGTGTCGAAATGTCACTGGCTGTTAACTGATTGTGTAATCAAAATAGACAAACAAAATACCTCAAAAATGTGAAATATGACCGTTATGCTTTTAAGTCGACTTGAGAATGTTGTTGTTAATCAAGGTGAATGTTCTCTCGAAGTCTGTTTGTCTAAATTTGGGTGTATTGAAGGGGTAGTTCACCCAAAAATGAAAATGATACTGAGTCGGCGTTCGGACCTACACACGGAAGCACTGCACTGTGTTTACTACGTCAACGGGCGTAGGAGACTGACATGGATGAGAAGAGATTGTTGAATAAAGTTGTTATTTTTGTTTTGTATTTGCGCACAAAAAGTATTCTCGTCGCTTCATAACATTAAGGTTGAATCACTGCAGTCACGTCGACTGTTTTAACAATGCCTTTAGTACCTTTCTGGACCTTGACAGTGGTGGTTAAATTGCAGTCTATGGATGAGTCATATACCGCTCGGACATTTCATGTGTTCCGAAGATAAACGAAGGTCTTACGGGTGTGGAACGACATGAGTGTGAGTAATTAATGACAGAATTTTTGTTTTTGGGTGAACTAACCCTTTAAGTCTTTTCTGTTGAGTGCTTTGGTTCTCCATTGGTGGGATGGATTAGACTAGAGGTCTGCATGGGATGGAAACATGTATATTTTCCTGCTCCCGCCCACAACTTTCATGTTTTGTCTGGCTCCCTCCCGCAAAAGCCTGGAGGTAGAGGTCTATGCCAATTTTCAGTCCCTCTCCCAAAAGATTCTGTCTCACTCTGGAACAGGCTGGGTTTTTTTTTTTTTTTTCTTCCCACAAACAACACATCAGACCTCAGCTTGTTGTATTTGTTTTAACAGGCAAAAGAATGCTTTCCTTCACTGTTGCCTACAATTGAAAAACAGTGAGAATATCCAACCCTGTGCCGTTTATTTTTGTTATATTCATACATTCTGTACCTTAAAAACAAAATACATTTAAGTATATATTTAAGTTTTGTAGGAGTCCCGTAAGTAATTTCTTTCCCCTGCTTTCTGCACACACATCAATTACTTCCCTTCCCGCACTGAGCAAATTCAGCTTGTCCCGCGCCATACTCTAGGTTCTGCAGATCATGTGTTAGTCCCATGGGAGTGAAGTCCTCTAGATTAGAAAAGGGCTCATATGTTGACCTCAATATATAGTTGTGATGTCATGATGAGACTGTGTGCGAAACTGCCTCATTTCCTTTGTAGAGTGTATTTGTTACATATTCCTCGAATTTCATGTCCCAAGTTCTAAAAGTATGAAACCATTCGGATTTACTCAATTTTAAATCTCTGTCATCAGAAATGTCATGTGATATTTGACGCTTTAATCTATTGTTTTGTTTTGTAGAGAATGTAGCGCCTATGCACAGCATATCCAGTGGCCTGAAGGAGACCATTAACCCTGGAGACATGGTTCAGGACGCAATCCACAACTTCTCCCCAGCCTACCAACAGTACACCCAGCAGTCCACCCAGGAAGTGGTGCAACCCAACATGAATGGCAAACCAGGGATCAGCACCTCCAAGAGTTCTAAGAAATCTGACAAAGTGATGCTGATCGACACGGATGATGAGTTCTAGTGCCCCTTCTGTCCCGATCTTTCTATTTATTTAATCCGAAACGAATTTGACTCTTTCTAACTTTAATAAGGACACTAATCATGTAAATCAGCTCATGATTTTTAAAAAGAGAGCTCATAAAAGGGATCTGGACAGTTTCCTGACAAGGAATGACAGTAGACAGGGTCAGGTAGGGGTTGTTTTGTTTTCTTTGTTGTAGTCCTGAGCTCATCCTGTATTGGGGGTTGAACTGGCCCTGTAGAGAAGAATCCCCTTCTCTTCTCCAAACTGTTCTGAGGCATGGCTGATAAACATGAGGCATGGGGAGTCATTCAAATGGAATGAATCAGGGACCGACACTTTAGAGAGCCATTCTTGCATCTGGTCGATTGAAGTATTTGCTCAGCAGCTCTCTGCTGGGTCTCAGGACGAATTGAACCTGCTCTCAAAGATGCCCTGGCACTTCAAACTGTTGTCTGCAGCTCTTTGAAACCTTTGCATCAATCATGCCACACGGACAAAGTGGGGGACTGAGCACTGCCCCTGTTTGATTTGGAGGTTCATTAATTTTCACACCAGGCTTTCAAAGTGTGAGATCTGATGCAAAAAGGCGAGTCTCAGCCGCCATCACGTAATTTAATTGCAAATAATGTGTTTTCAGCCATTGTTTGGTTGGTTAAAGCTTTAATGTCTGACATCTTAAGTGTATAGTGGCACAAGTGTTACCGTTAATTTGTTGATGTTAAATTATGGTGTTTAGTTCTCTACTGTTTTAATTTTTTTAAGGGTGTTTTGTTCACCTCTTTAATGGTTTGCCTAAATCATTTGTAAACAGTCCAAGATGAAATGTATGTAGTTAAGAATCATGCAAAGCTATGGAAATGTTTATTAACTACTTGTCACCACAAAGCGAGTCCTTGTCAGCGATTTCTAAACAGAACTTAAAGTCTTCAAAGCCCTGTCTTTTGAAGTTTCTGAGTGTACCCCTTGTTTTGGCTGGATACAGAATTGTTTTCAAGATGTTCACTGATGTATTTGCTAATCTAACTTTGTAAACCCAGTGGTTCATTTGATCATGTTTTGCAAATAATATAAAACTTATGGACTTCAAAATGTAACTCTTATGTGATTGAGTTGTTCTCTTCACTTTGTAGACAAAATAAATGGACTTCGTTTTGTCTTTAAATTAGCCCTCTTTGTTAAACAATGGTTAGGAGGCAGCATTATGCGAGTATGACTTGTGCCAATGGTTGCTGCCTTATAGCTGTGGATGAAGGAAATGATGTGTATATAAGAATACTGTGTGACTCAAGAGTATGATATTTAGGCCTAGTCATCTCTAAACAGATACAATATCCGTTTTCAGTATGTTATCTACCTGTACAGTTGGTTTTGTTGACGAAATCTGTTCTCAAAGGAAATAAATGATGAAAGGGAGTGAGATTTGTTTCTTTTTTTGATGTAACACCAAAGAAGACTTCTGATTCAAACAAGATTACATGAGAAAAGCTTTATTTAAAAGTACAAAACAAACACTGCAGACTTTGTACAGGAATAATTTACCACCTCAAATTTAGCCAGAATGGAAAAAAACAGAATGATTTCATTTGTACATGAGGGTAGTTCATTGAAAAGAAAACAAATGAATGTAAATAAAATAATTTAGATGATGAAAATAAAAACAAACAAAATAAATATCAAAGATCAATGTGATACAAGCAGATTAATGATGAGAATCATGAATATGATTAATCTAAGCCTAGTTTTTGCTGCCTTTCATGGTGTCCGTATTTACAATGGCTATTTTATATATATATATATATATATATATATATATATATATATATATATATATATATATAGCACAATAATTACGCCCACAAGACCGATCAAACAGGCAAATGTGTTCAACGTGGTTGCACATGGAAATAAGATTTTAAAAAAACAACCACACCCATTCATACAGTACTTAAATGTTGACAAGCTCAATGTTAAAGGCACTATTGTAACTACAAATAACATGACTACTTCCCCTAATACCTTACAGTTTCATCTTAACATTGACAAATATAAAGTAATAATTTGGAGCAGCATACTTTATATGTCATGGAGTTACTCTAAGATTCTTATAGGCAAGTGTGTGTTTAAAAAGCACTGGTTAAAAATCCTATGTGCGTTCATGGTAAATAGCTTTTAAGGACTGACTGAGCACATATTATATACTTTGAAAAATAGATATATTCATATGTAAAATATAGAATAATTTATCCTATTCAGCCCAAAAGGACACATACAGCATACATAGAATAATTATTAAAAGTACCCACTTAGTTTAAAGACCTAGATCTAACTGTGTTAGGAGGAACGTTTACTGCACTGAACTGCTTCAGAATAGGGAAATGTCTACAGGCCTCGGTCACAAGACGACCTGTAATGCCTCCGATTTTGTTTTTAATCTAATTAAATCTACACAGATATAACTAACTGGCCAAAAAACACTGGCATCCCTGTAAAATTACAGATCAGTTTTGTGACGGCATGTTCTTTTCTTATTAGTCTGAATTAGGGCATTACGATCTGGTTACTACTGGAGGGTGTAGTTTTGTTTAAATCGCAATATAAATTCAAAGAATAAATGAAGTGTATTTTAAAGAAACACACAGATGAGTTGTGGCTTTGGTGGCAGCTGAAATGAACACAAAGCGAAACAGCAATGCCTCAATAGTCCAAGAAATGAAAGAGAAGATCTTGGTGTCATCAGCATTCAATCACAGCATTTTGAAACATAAAGAAATACAGATCACCACCAGATGTCAGTGTAAAGCACAGAAAAAGCTGTTTTGTCAAGTTCTCTTTACAAAAAAGAAAAAAACATGTCACTGTATATAGTCTAATTTAGTAAAGAAGAAGTGACATGTAGCACTTCCTATCAAGGGAACTGAATTCTGATCAATTCTAATATTATGTAATGCATTAGGTATCTTAGATGGAAAATCAGTTGGCCACAAGATAACAAATGGGAAATTTCTGGGCCCTCTAAACGGATGTGTGGCCTAAAAGGAAAGTAGAGACAGCAATTTAAAAAAACCCAAACGTCCCAAAAAAAAGAGGATCTACCAACCAGAGCTGTGGTCACATTTAAAAGAACTGCACAGGACACTTTCAGAAACAGGTCTTGACATAGTTTGAAATGCTGACCGTAGGTTTAACTTTTCAAATCCATAAACAATGCCAAATAAATGATGAATACTGAAATTACATGCTCCTAAAATCTGCACTGTTAAAATAAATATATAGCATCAATTCACCATAAAAACGAATAGTGTGTTGAGTTTATGCACATAAAGGAAGTTTAGAGCTAACGCAAATGTTGGACGTCTGAACTGAAATCAGTTAAATAAACCACTGAAATGAAAGACAATTGCAACAATCACACCAGTCTAAAGGTATTTCAATGTCCTGGATACATATAAGACAATGGGAAACGTCAGATTTAGATCATGTTTGGGCATAAAGAAACACTTGTGGATATATAAAAATGCTAAAAGCACAACAGTAGCCCAGAGAGCTGGAGCTATTAGTGGGCTTCCCAGCAGCACAATACACACCTAATGCTTCCTGCAGTGGTGGAAGGGCTCACAGAAACAGTCATAGCCACTCAGGTAAGAGACAATCCTGATTTCAGCCATCTTAATTTTATGCCAGGTCAGTTTCGCTGAATATGAATGCTAAGCTATTAGGCTTGCTCGACTTGAAGCAGCGCTGCATATTAGACCGATAGGTGTATGACATCGAGAGCGATTAGAGAGCAAACGGCTCTGTTTGCGTTTGAAATGTCGATCGGTCTTGAAGCGCCGCTTCAAGTCGAAACAAACCCTAATGTCTTTTGAACTGGTTTAAGGACACCAGGATTCTCCTTACCCAAGAGTCTGTGTCGAAATATATCAAATACTTGCATTTTATATACATTTTATCAGGGTTACCAACACCGGCAGTGGCACCTTTCGTGACTTAGCAGTAGGAATGCTTTCTGAGGGACGGAATTTTATATACAAAGTTGGGAGCTTCAGTTTCACGTTATTTGTTAAGCTTAAGGCTGTTAACTCAGTTCTGTAATATACAGGTTATTGTTAAACTTTTTTGTTTGCAAGACAGCTCCTGTTATTACTATATCCAATATGGATTACCTACCATTTTATGGTGTCGTATAGAGACAGGTCAGGAAAAACGGTGTATCTTTGAGATAAATGACAACACAGATGTGCCGGATAGTCAACATTTATACTAACTAACCTCTTAATAAAACAAATATAATCATTAAAACACCATGAAGTGCCCTTTTCTAGAAACTCAGTTAATCTGTAATTTCAGTCTTGAATATTTACATACGTCAGTCTGCTTTACAAGTGCTTTATAGTATTAGACTGTAATTTAACAGTAAAAATAAGTGCCGTTTTCCCCATTTGGGATTCGTATGTTTAAACTGCTGACTAAGAGAGGATTGGCTCATTTCCAATTGGATAATTTTCTCTGTTTATCAGTAATGTAAGGCTTCAGGATAACATCATTCTCAACTTTGGACTGTGCTGGTCACACCTGATTTTTGACCAGGATCACAAGTGCTGGTCTTTCACAATGACTGATATCATTTTATAGTGATGTGTTATGAGATTATTCCAATGTATTTCATGATATCATCACATAAACTGTCTTTCTCAAAAAGAAAAATGTATATATATATAGCATTTAAATGTGGTCGGAATTATTTTTGGTTATTATTGGTTTTGAAAGACATCTCTTACGTTCATCAAGAATGCATTTATTTGATGAAAAATACAGTAAAAGCTGTAATGTTGTGAAATGTTCTTACAATGCTTTCTATTTGAATACATTTTAAAATGTAATTTATTTCTGTGAATTTTCAGCATCATTACTCCAGTCTTCAGTGTCACATGATCCTTCAGAAATCATTTTATTATGATGATTTGATGCTCAATAAACATTTATTATTACTATCAATGCTGGAAAAGTTGTGCTGCTTAATATTTTTTGTGGAAATTGTGATACATTTTTTTCAGTATCCAGAATATAAAGTTCAAAAGAACAGCATTTATTTGAAACTATTTTGTAACATTATGGATGTCTTTACTGTTACTTTTCATCAGTTGAATGCATTCTTGCTGAATAAAAAGTATTAATTTTTTAAAAGAAAAAAAAAAATATATATATATATATATATATATATATATATATATATATATATATATATAAAATAATGATACTTATATTAGTTTCTGATGCATATGCAGTATGTCACAGGCATCAGTGCTGCCATGGCAGGTTAAGTCAAGTACTATCTCACACTTAAATAACAAGTGCTCATCTCTGCTAAATCTCAGCCTGTGTTGAAGTGGAAAGAACGGTCAGTGTGCCCTGCCGGTGCCGGAGTTTATAGCACAGTGCACAGACAAAATAGATGTGTTTTTCTATGTATGTATGTGTGTTTTGAGAGAGAAATGAAAATAGATGCAGCCTGTTGTAGTCACGCAGATTAAGGCCTCCACCCTCCCCTCAGTCTGACCACTGAGCATCCTCTCAGTGTGGGTCGAGCGGTGGCCCGCGGGCCAGTTTAGGTTCAGAGCCGGATTGGACCAGAAGAAGCTGGGCAGGCACTGTCAATCAGCACTACGAGGGTGCTGAAAAGGGGGCGGAGCTGGGGCTGTGATTGGCAGACTTGACAATTGTGATGACACTGGTGGTGGCCACCTTACCGGTAGGCCCGCGGGTGACAGTCCGGGCGAAGCACTGCAGGGCCTCGTACTTAGCACGAAGCGCATCCAGCTCCAGTCGCATACTGGCGTTTTCACGAGCCAGCTTGTCCACTTCTTGTTGCAGCTCTATTTTTTGCCGTTCGAGCTCCTCCTTCTGTGTGACGCGCTTGATGCGGCAGCTGGCAGCATAACCGCGGTTCTTTAGCGTGCGTCGCCGCTGCTTCAGCCGGACCACGTCTTCCTTGGTCAACCCGCGCAGGTGCTGGTTGAGCTCCCGCACCGACATGGCCACCAGCTCATCATCACTGAGTGCCGGGGCATTCTCACCCGCCTCCTTCTTTACCTGAGCCACAGAACAGAGAGTTGCTGTCAGTTTTCACCTTGCAAGTGTCAATAGAGGGGGGAAAAAAATTACTCAGTAAATATATTACCATTCAAAAGTTTGGGCAATGTAAGATTTTTTTTTTCTTCTTTTAATTAAGAAATTCATATTTTTATTCAACAAGGAAATATAAATATAAAATAAATGCTCTTCTTTTGAACTTTATATTCATCAAGGAATCTTAAAAACAAACTGTTAACCTATTAAGCAGCACATCTGTTTTCAACATTGATAATAATAACTGTTTCTTGTAAATCATCATATTAGAATGGTTTCTGAAGGATCATGTGACACTGAAGACTGGAGTAATGATGCTGAAAATTCAGCTTTGATCACAGGAATAAATTACTTTGTCAAATATATTCAAATAGAAAATTGATATTTTAAATTATAATAATATTTCACAATTGTCCTGTTTTACTGTATTTTTTATCAAATAAGTGCAGCCTTTGTGAGCATAAGAGACTTCTTTCAATAACATTAAAAAATCTTTTGAACGGTTTACAAAATCTCCCACCTATAACCAATCAACAATATACAAAAACAATAAAAATATATTATATAGCCTACATAAGTAAAGATATAACAATATATAATCACTATATAATCACTCTTTGTTTTTATGCTTTATTAAATTTATTTTTTATTACATATTTGAAGACTTAAGATGCAAAAGCCTCTAAGTGCTGTCTGAAATTTTCTTCTAAAATGAGCATTTTTATCAAGGTGTATGTTTATGTTCAGTTATTTCACTTTAATGACAATTAATAGGTCCTTTACATTGCCATTAAAGTGAAATTACTGAACCGAAACATACGAGCTTGATAAAAATGCTCATTTTAGAAGAAAATTTCAGATGGCACTTAGAGGCTTTTGCATCTGAAGTTTTCATTTGTTTAACTGAAGTCAATTTAAATCACAATAAATCAGCTGATGCAAATATTATACATCATTCAGCATTTTTTCCCCAATTATTCTGTTCATTTCTAGTCAACTTTAAAGTTTAATAAGATTATTGAAGTGACTACTGAAAAAAAAAAAATGTGGTGTGCCAGATGTGCAATACATGAGGGCATCCATATAAGGGTGATGAGAAGAAATTTATCTTACATCTTAAAGGTTTCGATAATAACCATCCAGATAAATAATTGTTTAAATAATATCCTTATAAGGCCCTGTTTCACAGACAGGGCTTAGGCTAAACCAGGATTGGGGTATTTAAGTAGCTTTTATAAAAATACCCAAGAAAAAAAAAAAAAAAAAACATTACTGGTGTGCATCTTGAGACAAAACAATGGTTATGACATATTTTCAGATTTGTCAGTACAAGTTTCTTTCAGTTAAAACAGCTCAAACATGCATTTTAGTCTGGGACTAGCTTAATCCTTGTCTGTGAAACCAGGGGATAGAGATATAATCACATAAAACCTATGAACCACAGGGGAATGTTCTTACCTTTAAAGCTTTGCCCGCTTTAAAATGAGTCGTCATGCCCTGCATACAAGCAGCTAATCAGAACTCCTCAAAAATCTAAAAGAAAACGCCAAAAAAAAAAAAAAAATTAATTAACAGATATAAGGTTGAATGTTATTTTTTGTGATTGCACTTTTCAGTCATGCAGCACAATGTTGCCTACATTGCAATAAAACTGCTGAGTTAAATGAAGTTACCTAGAGCGAGCAGCAGAGGTCAGTAGAAGTCTGCACAATATCATTCAGACAAGGGTTACCCTGTTTACTTGCTGATCTCGCGTTCTCACGATGCAGCTCACTAGACCGTTGCAAGAGTGCAATAATAGAAGCAGGTCAGCTCTCAGCATGAGGCTTTGTCTGATCTTTCTGCTCAGCCGTTCATGCAAGACTATTTTGGCCACTGCGCTATTTTTAAAAAAGGCCACTCTGCGCGTTCGCCGCCACAGCCAAATTAGAAAACATGCCGCGTGAGACACGCGCTCCTCGGGTTCCATTTCAGGAGCGTCAGAATGCGCGTTCGAGACTGCTGCCATGGAGACACCCGGTAAATGGGTGTGGGAGTGTATGTCACGTGACCAGAAAAATGGTAAACAAGCTTCATTCATAAGCTCGACGCACAGGAGGACCACTAAAAAAAATGAACTAGCAAAAACTCACGTAGACCTCTTTTAAACAATGGAGGATATAAATAAACCAAAATAATACGTACGAATTACAAGGAATTGTTACTAAAGCGTTAAAAAGTACATTGATGTAATTATCTATCCATCTGTCTGTCTTTCCATCGAATTATTGTGATATAAAAAGTGGTATAGATCACGCATGGAAACTTTTTTTAATGTAATGTTGAGTTTTAATTAAGTTAAGTCAGTCCTTTGCTGTTCAGTAAATGGAACATTCCAGGAGGCTGTCAGTCACATGGGAATAGTTTCCCTTATACAGTCACTGTTATATTTGTGCTTTTAGACAATGTTCTTTATCAGGTTTAGAACTGTGGCTGAAAGACTGGATCCTGTTACACTAGGCTTTCCTGGCCCGTTTCATGTCCTTATTTAACTGTGCTTGTTATATTTAGCACAGCATGATTGCTGCTGACACAAAACTCCAGTTGCCAGTGACACAATTCTGAGTGGAAATATTATAAGCAAATCATTAAGAAGTAAAATACTAAAGCTACACTTTCCTCTGAGTGATTATTCCTTTGGGCTGTTGCTCTGTTATTCCAGGACGAGATGTGCATTCCATTCAAAATGCATTTCTTTGGAGCACAGATAGTCCATGTTCTAACTTCCAGATTTTTATTTCTCCGGTCCAGTCATCTGGCCTTCAACCTTCTGCATACCTCAACCATTTTAAGTGATCATTCTGTCTTGGTGAGAATTCTTTAGTAATAGTTATCTTTGACCAGTGAGCAGATTCACTGCCTTTGGCATGTTTGGTAAATTCTGAGTCATTCCTTTGATTTGGTCTTAGTAAACCATGCCGGACGTGCATCAGTTGCTGGTTTAGATGTTTCAGTTATGACGGGACAAAAGAGTATAGATTGGGTATGAACTGAGCAGATGAAACCAAATACCACCATGAAAAAAAAAAAAAAAAAAAAAAATCACTCAAGGCTTGATTCATACCATCTGGCCCTACATTAAGGGCCCCTCAACTCATTTTGCTTCAATCAAATTGGCAACAAGAAAACTATGCAATATTACGTTATATTTAAAATATAAAATGAAGATGATAAATTAAAGTAATAAAATATTTTAAAATTAATTCAAATAAACTAAATGATTTAAAATAAAGTAATAAAATAAATTCAATTGAATCATAATTAATTGGATATCAAATCCACACTGTTCCCGTAACCATCTAAAAATCTGCGACAAACAACCTAAGGTCAGCTCTGACAAGAAGAGCTTTCCTAGACAGCAAGTTGGCTCAGCATGGCTGATTTTAAAATGGCTGTGACAGGGGAGGCCCTGCCTTGCTTTCCAACAAGGACCGTGGAATCACATTAAGAAAAAAAAAATGCTTCCCTCTCTATTCATGGGGCCTCCAGCCTTTCAGGTCTTTCTCACACACACACACACTTCCTTGAAATTCCTTCAGCACATGGTCCCCCTTTCCATTTGTGCTGAGAACTGGGGTGAACTGACAGGGGGCCCCTCTTTCCTGCTCAGCCCTCACAGAGAGGAAAAGCCCTAATGTCCCAAGGCCAGAGCCGGGTTTTCAGAGTTTCCTGGACATAAATTACAGGACTGAACACCGCCTTTGATGCTGAACATTTGATAGTCCATCTGAACATGAGTCTTCTTATCATGGATTCTGAAGCCAGGGGAAAAAATGAATACATGTTACAGCACAAGGCCCTGTGAAGGAAGCCACAAAGAATGTGTGAAGTGTAGCTAACCGAGTCACTTTTCTCACACACTGACATTGAGAAAAGCAAAGGGGCCCCGCTTTCCATTCAGAGAACCGCATGCTTAATACTATGCATAATGATCTTACTACATGACTACAATCATCTAAATATAACCAGATTCACTCCACGTCATATTTAGTGTTATTTGCTACAGCGTACTCACATCAACAAACAGTCAAATAATAAATTGAAGTGTCATATAAATGCATGCGATTAATTTATAAATTTGTAGAGTTGTGTACTATGAATAGATAGATCTAGAAACATGTCCTACAAATAAAAGCCCACTTTATGTTAAAAATAAAGAAATTTATCAAAATAAAGTTACATCTAAAGCAAATCTTGATTCTCAGGATAAATAATTTCGTTAGTATTATTTTAAATAAATGCTCTATACATTTAAAGTACATGTCTATACATGGAATATACATGAGTGCAACAAATTTATATATATATATATATATATCAAACGATACAAAAAGTAAATCTTGAATTATATTTTCAATAAAAAATGCCTATCAAAGTTGTGTCCTCACTTTGCATCAACTCCATCTTTTTTTATAATTCTGAATAAATCAGGCAATGTCATGGTAATCTTTAACTCTAAGGAGCCCTTTCTTTTTTCCTGCTCATTGTGGATCTCATAGTAGGACAGTAGAAAGTTATATATTTTTTTAATATTTTATACACACAATGTTGAAGTTTTTTCAGTCACAGCTTTGACATGTCAACTCTGTCATCCTGGTGTAATAGTTTCTGTAAATAGTTGTGGAATTTTTTATATGTTTATTAAGGCAGCTACAACTGAGGAAAAACCAAAATTGCTCCACTGTTCAACACATGGTTCAAGTGGAAAAATATTCAGTTTTGTCATCTCCATCATATGTCAACTCCGCCAAGTTTTATGTCTGATGGAGTTGATCTGTAAGCTGATGGAGTTGACAAGTGCTCACAAAACACTTTATATAATGATTTTTTTTTTTTTTTTTGCATATGGGGAATTATTCTAATGTTGTTCCATGGTTTTATTTACACACATATATCTTTTTATATATATATATATATATATAGAATATTTAAATATTCAGCACTCAATGCCAATACATAAGCTTTCATAATAGTGCTACTGTACAAAATACTGTAAAACAAAATAAAACAAATAAATCAATGGGGAGTGTTAAACACACTATCAGAAAAAAAAAAAGTGTACCTTTTATATTAGCACTTTTGAGCACTATGTACCCTTAAGGTATTATGAACTTTTTAGAGGTAAATAAGATCAAACAATCTCCTTTTGTGGGTACCATCCTCAATTTTTGCAATCTGCACATTTTTGTTCTGACATTGCTCTAAAGTTATTATTGCTCTAAAACATGTCTATTCATGTCACGTTTGACTAAACTGACTTCTAAATACTTGTTAGAGCAAGTTTACTTTATTTCTGCAAACATAAAGATGCTGGTGTTGTGGTAAAGCTACGGTTACCTCATCAGACGGATGTAAGGGACAGAACTGGAAGAACCAACATCCACATCCTTTAGTGAGTCAAAATAAGAATCAACAATAACAATACTGTGCAAAAACCTGCAGACCTCTCTGACAGAGACCGATTAATGTGGTAGAGTTGCCTTATTATTTCATGTCAACCATTTAAAGGTTTATCAAATTAATACGCCTTGGCCTACACATCGGCATGCCTGATTTTCATTGCTGTATGTAATATGCAAGCACAAACAGAACTGAAACTATTCAGTAATCACAAGGTGAAGCTGTTCAGACATGTCACAGGCATCATGTGGATGTCGGTCACGGTATTAAACCCGTCAACAAACTTTCTGTTGAACTTTAAGGGTCAACCTCCATCATAGTGTTAACTCATGATTTAACATTAGTGTTTCAGTTCAACTCAAATTTCAGTTACAATGGAAAGGATTGCCTGCATCAAGGTGCTCCGCCAAATATCGCAATCATTTTCCACGAATTACAAACTATGATGTTACTACAACGGGCCTTGGCGTCACATAACTTACGTTTCAAGTAATTACATACATGACATCTGATCCCAATAAACCAAACAAGGCAGATTATTACTGACTAAACCTCTGGCCCACACGGACGATATCTGCTAAAGTATTGCATGCATTGGCTGATACAGAGATGACGTACTTTCTAGTCTCCCTGAGCAATATGGCTGGGTAACCGCATATTTGAGTCTTGAGATTGTGAACTTTCTCAGAAACAACCCACAAAGGACCTCCCCTCTTATGGAATTTGACGCCAGTGTTGCCATGTTAACACATGTGAGAATGTGAGATTCTCTTGTTTTGACCACTTATGAAAGGTAGAGAATTGAGACAAGGCCTTGGGCTAAGCCAAACACCACTTCAAAGCCATGTGTGCTTGTGTTCCCATGATAAATGGAGGCCTGGCTTGTTCTTGCTGTTTGTTTTTCCTTTTTTTGCTCCACTAGTTAAGCAGTGAACGGCCAGCTGCTACGTTCCTGCACGAGTGAGCCGGAGAAGGCTTTGCTCCGAGTCTCTGTTTTTCGCAGGGAGGTGGAGAGCTCTGTCTCTTTTGGTCCCGGCCCACTCTTTTCCACAGCGCAGCGGCGCGCTCGCAGGGATATTATGTAAAGGAAATGGAGAGCATAGCAGAGCTGTTAGTCATGCTGTTTACTGGTAAGAGTGAGGACGATCGGTAGGGAATCACACCCTCCCGAACTGACGTTTCCTGGAAAATCCTGTTGTTTCGCAGGGGCGGAAGGAAAAGTACGTGGAACCTTGGGAACGGCTGGCGGGACCGCCGGAACTTTCTGCGGATTGGGAGGAGAGGTAGCGAGCGCAAAGCTCCTTTCCAACTGGGGACACAGGGAATCAAAGGAATGTCAAGTATGCGCTAACCAAAGACAAACCCGCCCAGTACGTACAACAGAGAAGCCAGTGCAACGTGGTTAATAAGTAAAGAACAACAAGCACAATTCTTCACAGGAAATCATGACATAACCAAATTTGTTACAACTGACAACACTCTTCCGAAACACGTATATAACGTTACATCAGTTCTCCACCCTCATTTGATTAAACAACTATACACTTCACTATTGGTCTTCAGCAATCAGGACAGGCTTGGGGATTGCACAACGTGGCATCAACACATCATAGACACATAAACAACCAGTTACTCAAGCTCTTGAGAAATAAGTACCAGACAGCTATCCCACAGACCTGACCACACTGTGGTGAGGTCAGTCCTGTCCGAACCAGAAACTGGTAAAGGGCACCAAGAAAAGGGCAGGGTGCTTCTTTGTGGTCCAGACACCCCCATAGGCCAATAAAGTCTGATTCTGTAATACATAAATCAATAACATGACCCTAATTTTTCTTCTCTTTTTTTTTCTTTTGTTCTAATTTAGATCATAAAAAAAATAAAAAAATCAGGATGCCTGATGATATAATGGGGGAAAAGGCCTTATTGAAAGGGGGAAATGACTGAAATTATATATATATATATATATATATATATATATATATATATATATATATATATATATATATATTATATATTTATTTATTTATAGTTATACATATATAATATTTGAGAAACTGTTGTCAGTCATATGAGTCATGTGGTGGGACCAATATGCAAAAACATGCAGCGAAAACAAAATAGAAATAGGAAGTGATATCATAGAAAGTACCACTTATGACTCAGTGTCAAAGTGTCAAGGTCAACAAGTTTATTAAAATGTCAGATATTTGACCTTTTTACGACAAAGCAAGATTAGTTCAAGTCGTAAAATGTAATGTGGTACAAACACCCCCAAAACTTGATATTAATAAATGAAAGGGGTCATGACATATCCAATTTTCCTTGATCTTTTGGCATATAAGAGGTCTTATATCATTAAAGGTGATAGAGAGGATTTTTTCGTCGACTGAGAATCCAAAGACTGTTAGTGAGTTTTTGAAATGAGCGCATGCGTAAGAACAGCCCCCCTCTTTCACAGCTCATTTCAAAGGAACGCCTCCCAAAACTCGTGCACGAGTATTGGAACACGAGTGTTTACCACCGGCATTCACTGTGTCGTGTTAGTGGATTCATTATGTCGGACTCACCGCAGGTAACTCATAATCTGCAGTTGTTACTCCTGTCTCCTGACAAAAACATTGCATGCGGCGCCTGTGGAGTGTGGAAAGTTACTGGAGCGAGCACGTCTCTCACAAGGAACGTCATGGCAGTGATTGACAAGCCAGAGGGCCAATCGTTTACGTGATGATCGCGTAAACGATTGGCTGATGTTTTTAAGGCCCTACCTCGTGCACAGATGATGTATATTGATATTATTACTTTCAGTGCACCTAATAAAAATGTCTTTTATCAGTTAGTAAAGACAGTTTCAAGTAATACTGCAAAAATGTATAAAACAAAACATCCTCTTTAGCACCTTTAATACCGTTTATGCATCAGTAAATCAAGCCAGTAACTAAACGATCAACTTCACACGGTCTCTCTTAATAAAATAATTGTAATTAAATTACATACAGAAAGCAATCGAAGTACGCTCCCTTTACACTCCCCCTGATGCTGTCAATCACACAGCGTGAGTTTATCTGGACCAAAACTGCTGTTACATGAATGACGCTGTTACACCGCACAACGAAGCTCTTAGTCTAATGTTACTGTATTTACATTATGTTTGCTGTTAGTTATGGTGAAAGCATTTTGTGAGAGTGCAGAAATTGAGTTACAATGACAAGATCCATGCATTCACACAATCGACAGACCATCTGCTCAATGCTCATCACTGCAACCTTTCATGTGATGGGAAAAGATCTAAATATAAGCAACACTTTTCAGGATTCGTTAATCTCAACAGCTGTAATAAGTAGTAAAAGTATCCGAGAGGGTTCCACATATTTAAAATGCAAAGATGTCAGCCAATCACAGCAGTGGGCGTGTACATTGAAGTCTCACAGCAGACACGCCCCTTCAAACAGAGCGTTCAAATCAGAGGCTAAAATCAGGATAGAAAAATGCCTTTTATTTCTAAATTATGACAATTTTATGATGTAAAAATCATACTAACATTATAAAATAATTTTTTTTTAAAATCCACCTCATGGCCCCTTTAATTATATGATATTTGTATAAAAAACTTTGGTAACTCTTTAGTTTAGGGTCCAATTCTTACTATTAACTAGTTGCTTATTAGCATGCATATTAGTAGGATATTGGCTGTTTATTACTTATAATTAAAGCACATATTAATGCTTTATTCTGCATGGCCATATTCTACATCCCTACCCAATACTTAAACTTGCCAACTGTCTTACTAACTATTAATAAGCATGCAGTAATTAGAAGTTTACTGAGGCAAAAGTCATAGTTAATAGTGAGAATTGGACACTAATCTAAAGTGTGACTAAAACCTTTTAACTGCTTTTAAAATAATGAATAAATTGGGTACACTAATGTATTCTAGGCGTTAAGAGAGATATAAATGACTACTTTTTACCTTTTATAGAGGCATTTTTGGAGTCATTAAACTTAAACTTTTATTAAAAATGGTATTAAAGTCAAAACCATATGAAGCCAACATGACTACAAAGAGTACATGTCTGAGCACTTAAATGTTCTGGAAAAAGCCAGATCAAACACAGGCTCATTATTTAACTGCAATATTTCAAGTGACAGCGCAGTGACCTTGCATTTCTTGTAGAGACTCATAAGACTTTGATTCATGATGAATGGTGATAATGTCGCAGCCTAGGTCAAGACGTGGCGCATAAAGAGAAAGCAACGGGTGCGCTTGACGTGAGAATTGGGTTTGGAGTTCCCCTGTGTTTCATTTTGAGTCATTAACTCACCAACTACCGCTGTCTCATTCACTTTCAAAAACCCACTATCCTAACCACAAAGAGTACTGTAAGAGTTCCAGTTCTCCAAATGCGCAGTCTAAACCACAGGATTTTTTTTTTTTTTCATTTGCGATTCTGGTGCACGCTATCTTTAGAGGTGTGAGAGATAATAATCCTAAACCATATGTAAGTCAAACTTGACATCATGAGATTACTATAATAATGACTGCAAACTGTTTACTCATGAAGCATTGCTTAGTGACAGGACACGAGTGCCTGTGATCCCACGTGTGTGTCTCATGACAGTGCAGTGTGCGCAGTGCACTTCCCCTGGGTTTCTAAATGCAGCAGGCAGACAACGTACAAGATGTGGGAGGCCATCGCCACAGATACCTCAGCAACTCTGAGTCAGACGAGGTCACACAACCCCACATACAGTGAATAAGATGTCATGACAAGGTTGCCCTCCTCCATGATTTTCCACATTCATCAAGATGGGACAAAAGTCATGAAAGAACCCAATATTTGCTCTATTCTGTGCGCCATCTTTCGCAATACACTTTTAAACCAATGGAATATATGGAAACACAAACGTAATCTGACCCCAGCAACTGTTTCAGTGTAATGACAGGCACTCAATGCAGTTCCCCCTCTCAAGACTCTTCCTGGGCAATGACCGCTGCTGAATTAGCAGCCTCAACAACTGATCTTCTGCTGACTCTGGAAAAACAAAGCCAAATTATCAGATTGGACCACAGCGGCCCCTCAAAGTTGGATGGTGGCCTTTTTAAATTCTCCAGGGTGTGAAATTAACACCTGCCATCAGCCAAATACAGATACTTTTTATACACTGGTGGATATTTTTGCTCATCTACCAGTCGCTGTGGCGCACAACATGTAGAATGTCTCTGAATGCTAATGCACAGATTCGATTTTATCTTGAGAGGCAGATGAAAGACATGCTATCAACACGCATACCTGATTTGCTGTTCGTTATGCATGCTGTGCGAGTGCTTTTCATATACCACACATGAATTTTCATACCTTACAACCACAAGATTTTTCCTTACACGTAAGCATTCTAAATGAACAATCTCAAGAGGTGTTCCAGATACAATACACTCTACATCTATGATGTTGTTGTTGTTAAATATATTGTAAAAAAACCTTACAAACTCATAATCCTCACATAAAAAATTATTCATTCTAATTTATTCGCTACTATAAGTATATCAAATTGTATCAACATAGTACACACAATAGGGCCTATATAACGCAAATCTCAGCTGCTTGACTGTTTATATTGTAATCAAATACTATACAGTAATCTATACTGTCATCCAGCTCTAAACTGCTAAAAGTAGACAATTAGGCATTTAACATTGTGAAGCTCTACATTGAAACAATCATGAAACGCTTTCACTTCACTTATATCAATGTAAACGCAAAGTTCTCCAAACTGACATTGAGTCATTTTAAATATTTGTGGCTGTACAAAGTACTACACAAACCTAATGCAACACAACACCATTGGGGCTAAAGGTGAATTGCAAAATCAGTTTGAATGTAAAGTTAACTGAGAATCTAACTTAATTGGAACAGTGTGAATACATTTTTGGTCCACTTAAATGGGTTTGATATCAAATATATATATTTGTTAGTTCACCCAAAAATGAAAATAATGTCATTAATTACTCACCCTCATGTTGTTCTACACCCGTAAGACCTTTGTTCATCTTCAGAACACAAATTAAGATATTTTTGTTGAAATCCGATGGCTCAGTGAGGCCTGCATAGACAGCAATGGACTTCCTCTCTCAAGATCCATTAATGTACTAAAAACATATTTAAATCAGTTCATGTGAGTTCAGTGGTTCAATATTAATATTATAAAGTGATTTTTGTGCGCCAAAAAAAAAAAAAAAAAAGATTTCCAAACACTGCGTCAGAGTGTTATGAATCGTTGAGTCGAATCAGTGATTCGGATCACGTATCAAACCGCCAAACTGCTGAAATCACGTGACTTTGGTGCTCCGAACCACTGATTTGATTCGTAAAGCTCAGAAGCTTCAAGAGGCAGTGTTATGAAATTGGTCATCACTAGATATTGTTAAAAAGTCATTATTTTGTTTTTTTGCAGCACAAAAAAACTATTCTCATTGCTTTGTAATATTAAGGTAGAACCACTGTACTCACATGAACTGATTTTAAATATGTTTTTAGTACATTTATGTATCTTAAGAGAAGAAATACCATTGCTGTCTATGCAGGCCACGCTGAGCCATCAGATTTCATCAAAAATATCTTAATTTGTGTTATGAAGATGAAGGAAGGTCTTACGGGTGTGGAACGACATGAGAGTGAGTAATAAATTACATTATTTTCATTTTTGGCTGAACTAACCTTTTAATTTCCCAACGTGTGTGTCTTTAAATGGTCACGTTACATACCAAATGTAGTCCAACGCATACTCTGTTTGACATGCATTCCTCTAATAACAATTAATGGACTTCCCTTTAATATTGTTTTATCACATTAATTTGGTTCAGGCCAGCTATTTTATCATCCAATGTGAAAATGAATCACATTATCCAGTTATGACTCATTTTTCCTGTGAGGGCGTTGCTCTAGAGCTAACCTGCCAGAATAGAGTGGACACAATCATTCCTAAACAATGTATTCATAAATATTTCCAATCACCTACTCAACACAAACACACACATATATATTCCATTTCATAAATGAGAATATTCAATCACGAACTTATGATTATGCCTTATTAAATGACCTTTGGTAGACATGGGGAAGGTGGCTCATGATGTTGTATATTCATCTGTCACGAGTTTTTGCACTGAGCAATAATAAAAGCCTCTAAAGAAGTTATAAGAACAAGTACTCTTTTACTGGAGGTACAATGCATTATTTTGCTTTAAAAAGTAATGTTCATCACACTGTGCGCGTTCACGCCGCCGCGCACTGAGAATCTGACATAACGTCATCCTATTCTTGAATCCTCGTGTTGATTAAAGAGCGCGTGAAAACTGAATCTTTCCGCGCGCCTCAGATGACTCGGGATCATCACAACAGTCGTACGATCGCTACTCCCAATAGTGCTCGCCACACAAATATGCCCTTTGTCCCAGAATTCCTAAATACCCACCACGTGTTATTTCCTTATGTCGTAATATGAATTCTTTTGAAACATGCCCGCTGTTAAAAGCGACAAAAAAAAAAAGTTGGAATAGCATCGCCAAACTGTTTTAAAAGTCACGAGACGCCGTTGTTTAGTTAGTCAAAGATGCACTGTGTACTACAGACTTAGGCTACTTATTCGCTTTAAAAAGAACGCTAGGTAAGTAAAACAAACTTCCAATATGCGCAACATTAAAGACAGTCAGCGAGATTATAAAAGTAATTAATCGTTTATATAAAAGCAAAATAAACCCGAAAAAGCATTAGTCGGCTAAATCCCAAGTTGCAACCTTTAACACGTGTCCATACTACCAGAGCGATATTTGTTTTTATAATCAAATATTTCATCATTACATAACTACTTATGTTTCATCTTCATAGCAAAAGTAATTCAGTATACAACTTTTGAATTTTAGAGAAGAATAATATATCAAGCTGCGCATCGACTTCATAAATATCACGGATAGGCTGAATTCTTATCCGTCATCGTGAGAACATCAGCAATTTCGAGAGGAATTTCAAAACATCTCCCAGAAAAGCTCGCACACTTTACCTTGTGAACGCGGAATCTCTGTCGGGGATGCGCAAAATCTCTGAGAAGTGTCCTGGAATCAACAGGTCGAGCCTTGTCTCGCGTCCTGCAACCGAAGCGAAATGTTTCTCTGAACTAAATTAACTACAAAACAACAACAATGTATCAACATTCCACTCTGTGCTTCCGCAAGCACTGACGTCACCGGTTCCTCGTGACCGCCCCCTCCATTCATGAAAATAACTTTATGCTGACGTCAGTCAGGCGGGAAACCAGGGGAGGCCAGAAATAGACGCAACTGAATACTTTTGAAAGGTTTATTGTATTAACTGCTTGAAATGTGCGTTTAAGGCTTAAATCATGTATGCATAAAGCGAAGAGTTATTCCAGCTGTTGGTGAAAGATAGACACTACTAGACGCTGACAAAAGGTCGAATTTGTGTGTCATTCTCCCAAAATA
This sequence comes from Megalobrama amblycephala, assembly GCF_018812025.1. NCBI lineage: Eukaryota > Metazoa > Chordata > Actinopteri > Cypriniformes > Xenocyprididae > Megalobrama > Megalobrama amblycephala. The sequence goes on from NC_063044.1 coordinate 40,788,075, forward strand.
TATCTGTGGTATGATGTGGCTGCTATAAGAGCTCATACTTCATTTTTTGGTCTTTCTGTAACGTCTATGTTTATCATAAATTTTGTACAATTGTACATTTCAGTGAAGGGACTCGAAAGCGCCCTCTGTCTGTCACAAAAGACTGTTTACAGTTGTTGAAATAAGCTTACGAAGCACTTGCAAACGCCGTCTGTGGTCACACCAGTTCCACATGGAAGGCGACTGCTGTGTCAGGTGACACTATGAGATAATCACCCTGGATGCTTTGATTAATTCTGTTTATGTAGATTTCACAACATTATTTTATCTGTAGGGTAAAGGCAATGATATAACAGGCTATAATATAATAGGCTATAATATAATATAATGTAATATAATATATAGGGCAGGATATATAATATAGTATAATAGGCTATAATATAATATAATATAATAGAATAGAATAGAATATAATATAATATACAAACCCGATTCCAAAAAAGTTGGGACACTGTAAATTGTGAATAAAAACAGAATGCAATGATGTGGAAGTTTCAAATTTCAATATTTTATTCAGAATACAACATAGATGACATATCAAATGTTTAAACTGAGAAAATGTATCATTTTAAGGGAAAAATAAGTTGATTTTAAATTTCATGGCATCAACACATCTCAAAAAAGTTGGGACAAGGCCATGTTTACCACTGTGTGGCATCCACTCTTCTTTTTATAACAGTCTGCAAACATCTGGGGACTGAGGAGACAAGTTGCTCAAGTTTAGGAATAGGAATGTTGTCCCATTCTTGTCTAATACAGGCTTCTAGTTGCTCAACTGTCTTATGTCTTCTTTGTTGCATCTTCCTCTTTATGATGTGCCAAATGTTTTCTATGGGTGAAAGATCTGGACCGCAGGCTGGCCATTTCAGTACCCGGATCCTTCTTCTACGCAGCCATGATGTTGTAATTGATGCAGCATGTGGTCTGGCATTGTCATGTTGGAAAATGCAAGGTCTTCCCTGAAAGAGACGACGTCTGGATGGGATCATATGTTGTTCTAGAACTTGGATATACCTTTCAGCATTGATGGTGCCTTTCCAGATGTGCAAGCTGCCCATGCCACACACACTCATGCAACCCCATACCATCAGAGATGCAGGCTTCTGAACTGAGCGCTGATAACAACTTGGGTTGTCCTTGTCCTCTTTAGTCCGGATGACATGGCGTCCCAGTTTTCCAAAAAGAACTTCAAATTTTGATTCGTCTGACCACAGAACAGTTTTCCACTTTGCCACAGTCCATTTTAAATGAGCCTTGGCCCAGAGAAAACGCCTGCGCTTCTGGATCATGTTTAGATATGGCTTCTTTTTTGACCTATAGAGTTTTAGCCGGCAACGGCGAATGGCACGGTGGATTGTGTTCACCGACAATGTTTTCTGGAAGTATTCCTGAGCTCATGTTGTGATTTCCATTACAGTAGCATTCCTGTATGTGATGCAGTGCCGTCTAAGAGCCCGAAGATCACAGGCATCCAGTATGGTTTTCCGGCCTTGACCCTTACGCGCAGAGATTGTTCCAGATTCTCTGAATCTTTGGATGATATTATGCACTGTAGATGATGATAACTTCAAACTCTTTGCAGTTTTTCTCTGCGAAACTCCTTTCTGATATTGCTCCACTATTTTTCGCCGCAGCATTGGGGGAACTGGTGATCCTCTGCCCATCTAGACTTCTGAGAGACACTGCCACTCTGAGAGGCTCTTTTTATACCCAATCATGTTGCCAATTGACCTAATAAGTTGCAAATTGGTCCTCCAGCTGTTCCTTATATGTACATTTAACTTTTCCGGCCTCTTATTGCTACCTGTCCCAACTTTTTTGGAATGTGTAGCTCTCATGAAATCCAAAATGAGCCAATATTTGTCATGACATTTCAAAATGATTTCAACATTTCATATGTTACCTATATTCTATTGTGAATAAAATATAAGTTTATGAGATTTGTAAATTATTGCATTCCTTTTTTATTCACAATTTGTACAGTGTCCCAACTTTTTTGGAATCGGGTTTGTAATATATAGGGCAGGATATATAATATAATAGGATAAAATATAGTATAATATAATAGGCTATAATGTAATATGATATAATATAATATAATATAATAGGCTATAATGTAATATAATATAATATAATATAATATAATAGGCTATAATGTAATATAATATAATATAATATAATATAATATAATATAATATAATATAATATAATATAATATAATATAATATAATAGGCTATAATGTAATATAATATAATATAATATAATATCATGTATAGGGCAGGACTTGACTTTGTCCATTGGAAATTGATTGAATGGTTGTGGTTTGCTATTGGTGGATCTCATGTGAGTGACAGGTTGTTCTGCCGTCGCGCCAGTAAAGTGGAAAGGAGTGGAAGTTATTTTGATTAAAGATTACAAGGGCGCATTCATTTTTTAAAAATAAATGATAAAATGGGGAAAAAAAATTGATTTCAAAGTGACTGATTTTTTTTCTTTCAGTTATTTCTGCATAATTAAGTGGACCTATTTGTTCATAGCTGGTTTAGTCCTGCTTACAGCTCAGTCATTCTCTTAGTCTCTACCAGTGACTCAACACAAATACATTCACTGTCTGAGGAAGCATATGGGTTTGATATCAGTGTTTGTTCTTCTGGCCTCTTGATTCTTTCATGTCAAGAATTCAGGGTGGTATTTAATAAATTCTTTCTGATCTGTTTTACCAAATTTTACATGTATGGCACCTGAAAACATGCTTTTTTCACATGAAATCTTTCAGACTTTGCTGAGATACTCACCGAGTGTACTAAAATCGCTTTTATTCTCACAGCATAATTTCTAAAAAACTTAAGCTTATCATGTTTCATAATGTTTTTTTTTTTATTTTATTATTTTACATTTGGAAAAGTAAAAATCTTTTCAATTTATTCAAAGCTCATAAAACTTATGCTTATCATGTTTCATTATATTTTATTTTATTGTTTTATTTTTTATTTTTGGTCCCAACATGTCTTTTCAAGCTCACAAAAGCTTATCATGTTTCATTATGTTTTATTTTAGTATAAGAAATGATTTCAGTTAACAAAATCTTTAAAATAAAGTAATAAAGTGATCTTAAAGATTGACCTAAATTAATGATCAATTAAAGTTTGATGAAAAGTGTTCTCTGCTCATGGACAGGTGAAAAATATCACTTTACCAGAAACCCCACACCTGATCTTTGGACCATTCTTGTGGCATCTACACACCTCAAAAGAGAAAAAGACAAATGTAGCTCAAATAACATAAAAGAAGTGATGGACTGCCATTCTGCTTTCCTGTGGGACTTGTGGGAAACCACCATGTGGAAGTGAAAAAAGAGGAGATTTTAAGTGGAAACACATCCTCCATTCTTAAGATCATGCCGGCTTAAGCCAAACATTAGACAGACCTGCCCTGAATCTTCCAAAACTAAAACTATGTCGTTCTTTAGTTTATTCATATTGTATATTATTATACTATATAAAGAGCCCTGATAATTTCTTCAATTATAAGTACCTAAAAATACTGTTGAAAAATACAGCAAAAAAGTTTTTATTTTTCCAGGTTTCCCCTGTGACACTGAATTTTTATTTGGAACAGTAGTGTGCACTGACATCATAAAAATATGGTTAATATTAAAAAACTTTATATAACAAGTGGGCAGTTTGGTGTGGCTAGTAATAAGTTTTATATATTGACATAGCCAAAACATTACTAATTAGGGAAAATGCAGGGAAAATTCTTTTAAAAGTCCATTACAACTGAAATACTCAGCAAATCTTCTGGGTTCAGGGAAACACATATGGGATTTTGTTCCACTCGCTACATTTTAGAAGTGGCATGCATATTTCATATCTGGAAGGCTTTCAGAAGCGGCCGTTCATTGTTCCTGTCAGGGAAGTATGTTTTCAACAATACTTACAGCAACTGTAACCAGGCACACATGTGTATTTTCTCCGTAGAGGTCCGATTACAAGCACATGTTGTTTTTGCTGAGTACCTTACAGTGTGTGTTCTCTGTGGTGTTCTTTTCTGGGTGAAAGTTCTGTTTTCTTTTGTCTGGCAGGCACGGTAATGTCTGTTTCCACGTCTGACATCATTTTCAAAGTGAAGATTCTTGGAAACATTATTCCTTGTATAGTCTCCAAACGCTCCGCAGCAACAGTGCCACCCAGAGACATCTAATCACCCTGAGTGCATGTGGTTTAAGACAAAGGCTATAGTTTCAGACAATATGATTCTGTCTGTGGGTGGTTGTTTACATGTTGTGAAAGTCAAACTAGATCAATAATATGAATATTATATTCAGGTTTACTGACTTTACTGACCCTTGCATCATATACATTAGATTCAAGGTAAACATCCATTAATACACAGATGGTCACTGTGTTCAAAAATCACATGACCCACGCAAGTTATAAATGATTAGGCCTCCAAAATGACTTGATGACTTTTCCTGACTGCCAAATGATTTCATACACCCAGACAATTTTTGTCTACTGACAATATTTTATTTTATTATATTATTTTTTCAGAGCTCATAAAAGCTCGAACTTATGTTTCATTATGTTTTCTTTTGTTTTGAAAAAAGTCCCAAAATGTCTTTTCAGTTTCTTCAAAGTTCATAAAAACTCAAGCTTATCATGTTACATTATGCTTTTTCATTATTTTATTTTATTTGATTATTTTTGGAAAAGTAAATGTTTTTTTTTTTCAATTTCTTCAAAGCTCATGAAAACTTAAGCGTATCATGTTTCATTGTGTTATTATATTTTATTTTATTATTTTATTTTTGAAAAAGTTTTTTTTTTTTTTTCCAGTTTCTTCAAAGCTCATAAAAACTTATCATGTTTCATTATGTTTTTTTTTTTATTTTATTATTATTTTATTTTATTTTATTTTTGGAAAAGTAAATGTTTTTTTTTTTTTTTTTCAATTTCTTTAAACCTCATAAAAACATAAGCTTATCATGTTTCATTATGCTTTTTTAGTTTATTATTTTATTTTATTTTATTTTATTTTTGGAAAAGTAAATGTTTTTTTTTTCAATTTCTTTAAACCTCATAAAAACATAAGCTTGTCATGTTTCATTATGCTTTTTTAGTTTATTATTTTATTTTATTTTATTTTATTTTATTTTATTTTATTTTATTTTATTTTATTTTATTTTATTTTATTTTATTTTATTTTATTTTATTTTATTTTATTTTATTTTATTTTATTTTTGGAAAAGTAAATGTTTTTTTTCAATTTCTTTAAACCTCATAAAAACATAAGCTTATCATGTTTCATTATGCTTTTTTAGTTTATTTTATTATTTTGTATTATTTTATTTTATTTTTGGAAAAGTAAATGTTTTTTTTTTCAATTTCTTTAAACCTCATAAAAACATAAGCTTGTCATGTTTCATTATGCTTTTTTATTTTATTTTATTTTATTTTATTTTATTTTATTTTATTTTATTTTATTTTATTTTATTTTATTTTATTTTATTTTTGGAAAAGTAAATGTTTTTTTCAATTTCTTTAAACCTCAAAAACATAAGCTTATCATGTTTCATTATGCTTTTTTAGTTTATTATTTTATTTTATTTTTGGAAAAGTAAATGTTTTTTTTAATTTCTTCAAACCTCATAAAAACATAAGCTTATCATGTTTCATTATGCTTTTTTATTTTATTTTATTTTATTTTATTTTATTTTATTTTATTTTTGGAAAAGTAAATGTTTCTTTCAATTTCTTTAAACCTCATAAAAACATAAGCTTATCATGTTTCATTATGCTTTTTTAGTTTATTATTTTATTTTATTTTATTTTATTTTATTTTATTTTATTATTTTATTTTTGGAAAAGTACATGTTTTTTTCAATTTCTTTAAACCTCATAAAAACATAAGCTTATCATGTTTCATTATGCTTTTTTAGTTTATTATTTTATTTTATTTTATTTTTGGAAAAGTAAATGTTTTTTTCAATTTCTTTAAACCTCATAAAAACATAAGCTTATCATGTTTCATTATGCTTTTTTAGTTTATTATTTTATTTTATTTTATTTTATTTTATTTTATTTTATTTTATTTTATTTTTGGAAAAGTAAATGTTTTTTTCAATTTCTTTAAACCTCATAAAAACATAAGCTTATCATGTTTCATTATGCTTTTTTAGTTTATTTTATTATTTTATATTATTTTATTTTATTTTTATAAGCTTAAGCCTATTTTGTTTCATTAAATTATATATATATATATATATATATATATATATATATATATATATATATATATATATATATATATATATAATAGTTATAATAGTGCTTTTCTGCTGGTTTGCTTCAGGACCTAGATTTTATATATAATGCACATGAAGTGGCAATCCAACACAGTACCAATTACACACAGTGATTGTTAATTGTACAAAGTATCCCTAAAACAACTAATGAATGTTTACTGTTTTTAATATTGTTATTAATTTTACCTTTTGTTAATGTCCATTACTGCCTGTACATTTTCTCTCGGTCACACCGGTTGGCCGCTGAGTCAGGCTCCAGAGCTGTAGGTGGCGCTGTCGCACTTTCAGGAAACTCTCCCACTGCAGGAGCAGAAGTAGAAACACACCGTACACGGCAAATCATGTAGCAGCGCCTTTGAAAGACTGAGGTAGTTTATAAATATTATTTTCATATCCTGCACTTCCTATGTCAGTAACGTTATATTAAACATATTCTACTGTTAGCACTAGATGTTTTTTTTTAAAGTACATTGCGGCTAAAGTTTGATGTTTTTGCTAAGACGCTACCTGACAAGTACATCTTGTAAACAAACACAGAGACAGTCGAATTTAAAATAACAGCTATTAAAGGTAATAAAAGGTGTTTTTCATTCCTTCTCAGTGTTACAATGTCAATGTTACCAGCTCCAAATATGCCATATCAACAGCATACAAGCTCCATACAGCATACAGTTAACCTGAATGCAGTTTTTGTATGGTATGATAATATCATTGTAACTTAATTCCTCTAATGTGATTCAAAGTTTTTGGTTGTTTACGTCTCTTACAGTTACAGTAAGTTGAAACTTGTGGAAATTGTGTAACAATGAATCGACCAAAGCCAACAAGCATCAGGCGTCCCAGTAACACCAAACCATCAGGTAAGAGTGTTTAGCTGTGATTACGGCAAAGACGTAGATTAATTAACCATGTGTAATATTCAGACACATCTTTATCATCCTGTGATGTCCCTCAGGTCACCCACCTCCAGGGGATTTCATTGCTCTTGGAGCGAAGAGTCAAGGCAGTGAGCCGAAAGCAAACCCGGCTCTCTTGAAGCCACCGTCCACCGTTTTGCCCCCAGACCGCAAGAGGGAGGCAGCTTCATCCCTGCCCTCTTCCTCCAGCCTGTCCGGTCTTTCCAAACGGCCCAAGCACTCTAATACTCCACCCAGTGCCCTTTCTCGCCTCGCTGAGGTGGCTGCTGTTGACAAGAGATCAATATCCCCTTCAATCAAAGAGCCATCTGTAGTTCCTATTGAAGGTGAGATTCAGAAAAAATCTATTTAACTTGGTATGTTATGTCTTACTTTAGACATCCATTTTCCAATCCAATGTTCATATTTTCATAGACGTTGTTTTTACACACAATGTGAATTCACACAACATGTGATTATTTTTCAGTCTCCCCTGCTGTTCTTCTGGATGAGATTGAGGCAGCGGAGGCAGAGGGTAATGACGACCGCATTGAGGGTGTGCTCTGCGGGGCTGTCAAACAGCTGAAGATGAACAGAGCCAAGCCTGACATGACGCTGTACCTCAGCCTTATGTTTCTGGCCAAAATCAAGCCCAATGTCTTTGCCACAGAGGGTGTGATAGAGGTAGATAGAATCTCCTGTGCTATATTACTGTAATTTACTGTTACTGCTGGTGACGTGGCTTATTGTGTTGAACGTCTTTGATCAGGCTCTCTGCAGTTTGCTCCGCCGTGATGCCTCAATTAACTTTAAGGCCAAGGGGAACAACCTGGTGTCCGTGCTGGCCTGTAACCTTTTGATGGCCGCCTACGAGGAGGATGAAAACTGGCCTGAGATATTTGTCAAAGTAAGCAGTCAATCTGGCCAGCTTTCCTATCCCACAGTAATCGTAGTACTGATACACTGTCATTGTGGTGTTCCACAGGTCTACATTGAGGACTCTCTCGGTGAGCGGATCTGGGTGGACAGCTCGCACTGTAAAACATTTGTTGATAACATCCAGACTGCCTTCACAACAAAGATGCCTCCTAAGAGTATGCTGCTCCAGACGGAAGCAGGGAGGTCAGGAGGCGACCTCAGTGCAGGTTGGTGGTACAAGACTATTCTCAGTCATGGATTGAAATGTGTAGGTTAGTAAAATATGGTTTAACTGACGCAAAATACTGTATTTTAGGGAACAGCCCTCATCCTTCCACTCCAGATGAAGATGAAGGTCAGACTGAGCTCCTAATCGCTGAAGAGAAACTCAGTCCAGAGGATGATGGACAGGTTATGCCCAGGTAGGGAAGTACAGATATTTCAAGACAATGTAGCAGTCTTTAAATTTTTCAAAAATGAAAATTATGTCATTAATGACTCACCCTCATGTCGTTCCACACCCGTAAGACCTCCGTTCATCTTCGGAACACAGTTTAAGATAATTTAGATTTAGTCCGAGAGCTTTCTGTTCCTCCATTGAAAGTGTATGTACGGTATACTGTCCATGTCCAGAAAGGTAATAAAAACATCATCAAAGTAGTCCATGTGACATCAGTGGGTTAGTTAGAAGTTTTTGAAGCATCGAAAATACATTTTGGTCCAAAAATAACAAAAACTACGACTTTATTCAGCATTGTATTCTCTTCCGGGTCTGTTGTCAATCCGCGTTCACGACTCCGCAGTGACGCTGCTGACGTAAGACGCTGCTGACGTGTTATCCGGTGCGCCCGAGCTTCGTTTACAGTCTGAGGGAGACGCACGCTGTAAACAAAACAACCTTTGCAAACATGTCTAAGGATTTCGACACAGAGGAAGACTTGCATTTTTTTGCTCAGCCATATTTATTTGAACCCGAATACACGGACGAAGAACTAAGAGCGATGGAAGAAGCTCCTACACAGCAGCAACCGCTGTCACAAGCAGCGTCACTGCGGAGTCGTGAACGCGGATTGACAACAGACCCGGAAGAGAAGACAATGCTGAATAAAGTCGTAGTTTTTGTTATTTTTGGACCAAAATGTATTTTCGATGCTTCAACAAATTCTAACTAACCCACTGATGTCACATGGACTACTTTGATGATGTTTTTATTACCTTTCTGGACATGGACAGTCTACCGTACATACATTTTCAATGGAGGGACAGAAAGCTCTCGCACTAAATCTAAAATATCTTAAACTGTGTTTCGAAGATGAACGGAGGTCTTACGGGTTTGAAACGACATGAGGGTGAGTCATTAATGACATAATTATCATTTTTGGGTGAACTAACCCTTTAATTATAAAGAACTACATTACATTGAATAATTATGTTGAGAACTTGAAGTAATATTTGCTAAATTGAGAATGCTACATTACATAGTTTTGAAGTTTGGGGTTGGTAAGAATTTAATACATTTATTCAGCAATGATTCATTAAAGGGATAGTTCACCCAAAAATGAAAATGATCCCATGATTTACTCACCCTCAAGCCACCCTAGGTGTATATGACTATCTTCTTTCAGACGAACAGAATCAGAGTTATATTCAAAAATATCCTTAGTCCTCCAAGGTTTATAATGGTTGTGAATGGCTGCCTGCATTTTGAAGACAAAAAAAAAAACATCCATGTATAAAAAAAATTAATCCATATGACTCCAGGGGGTTCATAAAGGCCTTCTGAAGTGAATCGATGCGTTTGTGTAAGACAAATATCTTTATTTAAAACTTTATAAAGTAAAATAATGAGCTTCCAGCGCGACAGTCATACGCATTCGACGTACGTCCACTATGCCATGACGTACTACGTGTTATAGCGTAGGACATTGCGTAGTACTTCATGGGGTAGTTATTTGACTGTTGTTGAGTTTAAGTTTTAAAAAAGGATATTTGTATCCTATATGAAATAATATTTTGCAATGTTACTGTTTTACTGTATTTTTGTTAAAATAAATGCAGCCTTGAAGATTTTCTTTCAAACTTTTTTAAACAGTTGTATATATGTAACTAATATGTTATATAGATATTTTTGTTCAATATATATATATATCACAGTCCAAAAGTTTGGAACCACTAAGATTTTTAATGTTTTTAAAAGAAGTTTCGTCTGCTCACCAAGGCTACATTTATCTAATTAAAAATACAGTAAAAACAAGAATATTGTGAAATATTATTACAATTTAAAATAACTGTTTTCTATTTGAATACTGTATATTTCACAAAGTAATTTATTCCTGTGATGGCAAAGCTGAATTTTCAGCATCATTACTCCAGTCTTCAGTGTCACATGATCCTTCAGAAATCATTCTAATATGCTGATCTGCTGCTCAAGAAACATTTAATGTGTACAATTGTACAAAATATTTGTGTACAATATTGTTTTTCAGGATTATTTGATGAATAGAAAGTTCAAAAGAACAGTGTTTATCTGAAATCTAATCTTTTGTAACATTATAAATGTCTTTACTGCCACTTTTGATTGATTTAATGCATCCTTGCTGAATAAAAGTATTCATTTCTTTAATTTCTTTTCAAAAAAATAAAAATTCTTACTGACCCCAAACTTTTGAACGGTAGTGTATAATGCTACAGAAGCTTTGTATTTCAGATAAATGCTGTTCTTTTGAACTTTCTATTCATCAAGGAATCCTGAAAAAAAAAGTACACAACTGTTTTCAACATTGAAAATAATCATAAATGTTTCTTGAGCATCAAATCATCATATTAGAATGATTTCTGAAGGATCATGTGACACTGAAGACTGGAGTAACGATGCTGAAAATTCAGCTTTGCATCACAGGAATAAATTACTTTGTCAAATATATTTAAATAGTACACAGTTATTTTAAATTGTAATAATATTTCACAATATTACTGTTTTTTACTGTATTTTTAATTAAATAAATGTAGCCTTGGTGAGCAGACGAAACTTCTTTTAAAAACATTAAAAATCTTAGTGGTTCCAAACTTATTTATATAATTTATTATCCCATGATTTACTCCCCCCCCCCCCCCCCCCCCCACAACAGAACATTTTTTAATATTTCTCAGATTGTGTTTGTGTCTGAAAGAAGATAGTCATATACACCTAGGATGGCTTTGCTGTGGTACTGAAATTGGTATCAAGAAATATGAATTTTCACTGGTACTGAAATGTTGGTATTATTACAACAATATGCTCAGGTATTTACATATTGTAAATCATTTTACAAAGCTGTAACATGTGTATGTGGATGAGTGTAACCATTATCTGCCTCGGCTCCAGGTACGAAGAGCTGGCTGAAAGTGTGGAGGAGTACGTGTTGGATGTTTTGAGGGACCAGCTGAACCGTCGCCAGCCCATGGACAATGTGTCCAGGAACCTTTTGCGCCTTCTCACAGCCACCTGTGGTTATAAAGAGGTCCGACTGATGGCCGTGCAGAGACTCGAGATGTGGTTACAGAATCCCAAGGTACAACAAGGTGGACAAAAGAGAGGAAGTGTCTTTGTCTGAGAGTGTGAAACCGCATATCTAAAGGTTTGTTCTTGTTTGATGCTTTTCCAGCTGACTCGGCCAGCACAGGATCTTCTCATGTCTCTGTGCATGAACTGTAATACACACGGCTCAGACGATATGGAGGTCATCTCGAACCTCATCAAGATCCGCCTCAAACCTAAAGTTCTCCTCAACCACTACATGCTGTGTGTCAGGTCTGCATTACACCTTCAAACCTGAGCTCTCGGGTTATACTCCACAAAATTATAAGTTAGTACTTTAAAGGGTTAGTTCACCCAAAAATGAAAATTCTGTCATTTATTACTCACCCTCATGTCGTTCCACACCCACAAGACCTTCGTTCATGTTCGGAACTTAAATTAAGATATTTTTGATGAAATCCGAGAGCTTTCTGACCCCCATAGAAAGTAATGTAATCACCAATTTACCAAGAAAAGGCAAAGAAAAGTAGTAAAGACATTGTTAAAGTTGACAACGTGACTACAGTGGTTCAATCTTAATGTTATGAAGCGACAAGAATATTTTTTGTGCGCAAAAATAACTTTATTGTGTCAGAGACTGACAAGGATTCAAGTAAATAAGTCGTTATTTATTTATTTTTTTCCCCCCAACCACTTGTGTGTACCAGTGGAGCTTTGCTGGCATCTAATGGGGAAAATTTGGTACTGTGCCCAAACAAAATCTTACTGACTTTTTTGAGATATCTTCCTCAATTTTGGAACATAACTTTAGATTTATGGCTTTTTTTTTTTTTTTTTTCACTTTTTAAACTTTTACTTCAGCAATAATCTGCCATGGGTCTTCTTTAAAATGAGACAACTTAAGTCTGTGATCCCAATCTTCAAATTTTTATGACACGGGCATTTTTGTCTTCTAAGGACCTCAGAGTAACGTTTTAAATTGATGCACAAGGGTTAAAGTCTAAAGTAATGTTAAAGTAGTGGTACACAAAAATGATGGTTCGGTACGTACGTACTTGGATCTTGCACTTATTCGGTAGCAGCTCACTCTTTGTCCTTCATTACAACATTGAAGTATATTGATACAAAAGATATTGTCCCATCTCAGGGGGGGAGCTCTGAGTTTAAAATTACTTTCCACACACAGAGAAGTTCCACAGGTGCAGTGGTTAAAACAACACTGAATTCATTCGGTACACGTGTACTAAACCAAAAGACCTGCACCAAAAGTTTTCACTATGAATACATGTACCGTTACACCCCAAGTAAAGTGTAAATGCTTTTTTGATTTTATGTACCTTTTTGTATTTCTCATGTTCTACAGGGAGCTTCTGAATGCTCACCGAGATAATCTGGGCACCATGGTGAAGTTTGTGATCTTTAACGAGTTGTCAAATGCCAGAAATCCCAATAATATGCAAGTCCTCCATACTGTTCTGCAACATAGCCCAGAGCAGGCACCCAAGGTGACTTTTCAACCAACATCGCTTGCTTCATACACAATTACAAAAAACTGTGATCAATGTTGTTTTCTAGGGCAAGTGTCACTGTTAGTATTGCTCATACTTGTTTTTAAGAGCCCAAAACCTTACTGTCAAACTTTGACACATTCCAGATGTGATATGAACGTAAAGTACGGACCTGAGAAGTTTAATAATATTTATTTTGAGTCCTGTTGTTTTGTTTTGTCCCCAGTTTCTGGCAATGGTGTTCCAGGACTTGCTGACCAATAAGGACGACTACCTGCGAGCATCACGGGCATTGCTTAGGGAAATCATTAAACAGACCAAACATGAGATCAACTTCCAGTCCTTTTGTTTAGGCCTCATGCAAGAGAGGAAAGAGGCCAGTTACGTGGACATGGAGTTTAAAGTGAGGACTATATAGATCTCTTTATTATGTGTAGTTTCTTAAAAGAAAATCTGTTTTGATGTATTGCCTGTACATATTTTTTCAGGAGCGTTTTGTCATCCAAGTGACGGATCTCTTGACGGTGTCCATGATGTTGGGGATCACGGCTCAGGTCAAAGAGGCCGGCATTGCGTGGGACAAAGGAGAGAAGAAGAGTAAGATGTTTTATACTCTTAATGCCTCATATCCAAGGGCCTGTTTACATCTGGTCACTTCATGTGTTTTTACTGATCGGATAGCTATCTGATTTGTTAAAACGGTTCCATTTACACTTGGCCGCATAAATGTGTCTCTCCCCAAAGCGAATATATATCCAATCTTCAATTCCCACGCTATATGCAAATTTAGCGGAGTTCAGGTCAATGAAAGCAACAGATATGAGCTGCATTTTATTTATCATCAGCTAATATCAAGACCAAAGACCGCAATAGGAGAGAGAGCGACATCTGCACTGGTAAGATAATTTTGTCTCACTACTTTTAATGAAGATGATTGTGTGTTGAGCGTCTGCGACTTTCTTTCAGTTTCATTTGCGGCAGTTTGCGCGTTGGCTTGCTGAAGAGATACTCAGCTACTAATCTGCGGCAATGAGTGTTGCTGCAGCGCTGTCATATCTGGCTAAAACATGTCATGTAGCCTATAATGTGCTCTCAGACTTTATTTATTTTTTTTACCATTTTTGGAGGAGTAAAAATTACATATGTGGTTTCAACAACCAGATGCATTTACACTTGTCCAGTTTCATCTGGAATGTGTCTCAGACCACCTCCTGAAGTGGTTTGAGCGATCGGATTTAAATCAATCTCAAGTGTTTCTGAGGGCTGTTACACCTGGTCTTTTCACAATCAGAAGTGACCAGGTGTAAACGCCCCAATATTCAAAATTCTTTCTATGATAAGCATTGCAAATGTGTCTGTATTTCAGATCTGGAAGCACTGAGGTCCTTTCAGAACCAGATCGCCGCCATCCAGAGAGATGCTGTGTGGTGGCTACACTCCGTGGTTCCTACCATCAGTAAAGTGGGACCTAAAGACTACGTGCACTGGTATGGATGAGAGGGATGTAGGACTAGTTTTGTTATTGTTAAAAGCACAATATGTAAGATTTTAGGATTAAAATATCCAAAAAACATTTTTGGAGCTTGATTAAATGTTTTTTTTTTTTTATTAGGAGGAGGATGTTTTAAGCTATGAAACTTGCAGGAAGTTTTAAAGGGGACCTATTATGCAAAATTCACTTTTTGCATACTAGCCTAAAATCCACCCACTCCATTTGTTTTTTATAATCCTCATAAATCATAAACAGTCTCCAAACAAGCAGTTCCAGATTTCCCCCTACTCTTACGTAAGAGTGGGAGCTCAGAACATAAGGCAAGCATATAAGGCTCCATAGACTCCCTGCATCTGAGCCACTGAGGACACCATGGTTGAATTTCATTTATGAAGGAAATGTGTCGGTAAAGTGTTACATATCTGCGCAAATCATTTTACGCCGGACTGCTTCACAAATGTGGGTCAGTTCAATGCTTGATTTGCATACAAGATTAGCATGATGGTACATGCTATTCGATGAGTTGAATCAACTTAACTCTACATAAATGTATCCACTAAACCTTCAGAAATGTACAGTTACATTCTAAAAGCTATAACTTCTTCCTGAGTCTCTCCATCAGTGTCCGACTCCGGTTCGAACATGTAAGGCTGAACACAGCTACTGTCAATTTCTGACATTTTGGCTGCGTGAGATTCTCCAGTTTTGTTGCAGGGCATGAGCTGTTAAAGCTCCGCCCTCTTCTGGAAAGGGGGCCGGGAACAGCAGCTCATTTGCATTTAAAGGGACACACAAAAACTGTGTGTTTTTGTTCACACCCTAATAGGGGCAAATTTGGCAAGCTATAATAAATGATCTGTGGGGTATTTTGAGCTGAAACTTCACAGACACATTCTGGGGACACCAGAGACTTGTGAAAAGGGGCATAACAGGTCCCCTTTAATGGTACAAAGACCTCTTATATGTCAAATTAGTCATATATGGCAAATTTGATTTTTCATCTCATGACCTCTTTAAAATGTGAGTCAAGTTTTTTTGCAACAATAACATAATTTATTTAATATTTCATGACCTTTTAACACCTTTGATGGAAATTTTCAATTTAAACTGTCAGTTGTAAGGCTGCTCGTAAGACTTTGCATACAGCAGGTTGTTATTTTGCTGATTGCTTCATTGTGTTTCAACAGTCTTCACAAGGTGCTTTTCACAGAGCAGCCTGAGACCTATTACAAATGGGACAACTGGCCACCTGAGAGTGACAGAAAGTGAGATATCTTCTCTGATTGAACGTCGTACTGAAAGACTGGTTGTTAGTCCTATTTTTTTCGTAGATGCTAAAGCATATCTCCTGTTTGTTAGTTTCTTTCTCCGGCTGTGCTCTGAGGTTCCTCTGCTGGAGGATACACTGATGCGCATCTTAGTGATCGGTCTCTCACGTGATTTGCCACTGGGCCCAGCTGACGCCATGGAGTTGGCCGATCACCTGGTGAAGAGAGCTGCAGGAGTTCAGTCTGACGGTAAGACAGCGCTCCTGGTTCGAATGTTTGAACGCAGCACACATATCTTAATCATTAAAAAACAGCTCAGACATTTTTAGTAGTGGTCTGGTCTGTTGTTAAAGCTAGCCATGTGATGATGTTTGTCTTCCTACATCTTCAACTGTAGACTTGGAAGTGTTGCGAGTCGAGAGGATCCAGCTCATCGATGCTGTGCTGAACCTTTGCACCTACCATCACCCAGAGAACATCCAGCTTCCTGCAGGGTACTGCATTTACCTTTCACCCAGTTTATTCCCTGCTGTTTTTAACTTCTGTTTTATTATGCAGTGATTCACCAGCTTTATATTGCCAAATAATTATTGGGTGTCATGGACTATTTGCTTTGAATGTTTAAGCCACACTGTGGTCTGTCCGCTCCTGGAATCTCTATTTGTGTTTATTCTTATGAGAGGTGAAATACTTTATTAAATGTTCCATTTTAGGTATCAACCTCCAAATCTGGCCATATCAACTCTTTACTGGAAGGCCTGGCTCCTGCTGCTTGTGGTGGCAGCGTTCAACCCACAGAAAATCGGTGAGGCCAGATATGATGCAATACTTGCATTTCATAATAACATCTCATTAGAATGCTATTATATCGCTGTCACTGATGGTTTCAGGTTTGGCAGCGTGGGATGGTTACCCCACTCTGAAAATGCTCATGGAGATGGTTATGACAAAGTAAGCGTTCTGCATATTATGTGGAAATGTGGTTTTATGGATATTTCAGCTCTTGACTCTTTCTTTTGCTCTCTTCTCAGTAACTATTCCTACCCTCCGTGCACGGTGGCCGACGAGGAGACCAAAACAGAGATGATCAATCGAGAGCTGCAGATTTCTCAGAAGGAGCGGCAGGAGATCCTGGCCTTTGAGAGCCACCTGGCAGCTGCCTCCACCAAGCAGACCATAACAGAAACCAACAGCCTTCTGCTGTCCCAGCTCACCAGCCTAGACCCCAAGTATGACTTTCCATTTGTCGCTGTAGCGATAAGCCAGTGTGTTTTTAAAGAAACTGACCCTGTCTTTGGTTTACTTCTTTTCTCAGGGGACCCCCACGTAGGCCACCACCTCTTGTCCTGGATCAAGTGAAGAGTCTGAACCAGTCTTTGCGCCTGGGCCATTTGCTCTGCCGCAGCCGCAACCCTGACTTCCTGCTCAATATCATCCAGAGACAAGTAAACACTTTCATATGCTTGCGGAGCTGTTCTTTATAAAGAGCCATGCTAAACTTCAGATTTTCTCCCATCCAGGCCTCCTCTCAGTCTATGCCGTGGCTGGCTGATCTCGTCCAGTCCAGCGAAGGGTCCTTGGATGTGCTGCCTGTTCAGTGCCTGTGTGAATTCCTCCTCCATGATGCCGCTGATGACGCCTCTTCCATTGATGATGAGGAGGAAGGAGAGAGCAAAGAGCAGAGAGTGAAGAAAAGACAGGTAAAGCTCAGCCTTGACCTCACATTTCTCTGTTGTCTTCTCTTGTAATGTTGTCTTTAAACTAAAGTTTAGTTTTACATGACAGTTTTTCTAAACCCTACTGTAGTAGATTTGTTAGGGTGGGCCAAGATGCTGAATATATAAAACTACCATTAAAAAGTCTGAGGTCACACTTTTATCAGGTCACATTTTTATCAGCAAGGATGTTAAACTGAACAAAAGCTACAGTAAAGATGTTTATAATCTTACAAAAGATTTAATGATTTCAAATAAATGCTGTTCTTTTGAACTTTCTATTCATCAAAAATCTTGAAAAAAAGGTATCATTGTTTTTCACAAAATTATTAAGCAGCACAACTGTTTTCAACATTGATAATAATAATAAATGTTTCTCGAGCATCAAATCATCATATCAGAATGATTTCTGAAGGATCATGTGACCCTGAAGACTGGAGTAATGATGCTGAAAATTCAGCTTTGCTATCAAAAGAATAAATTGCATTTTAAAATGTATTTAAATAGAATAAATTGCATTAATATTTTACAATATTATTGTTTTTACTGTATTTTTTCCCTCCTCATATTTCCCATCAGAGGCAGCAGAAACAGAGGCAGCTTCTTGGGCGGCTGCAGGACCTTCTGCTGGGTCCTAAGGCTGATGAACAGACCACATGCGAGGTCTTGGACTACTTCCTGCGGCGTCTCAGTTCTTCTCAGGTGGCCTCTAGAGTGCTGGCCATGAAGGTGCGGAGTTAATTAACCGTACACCGGTGCTTGGTTCATTTAGACACTTTAATAAGATGGTTGATTGTGATGTTTGTATCAGGGGCTGTCTCTGGTGCTGACTGAGGGAGGATTAAGAGATGGAGAGGAGAGGGATCAGCTCATGGAGGAGGACTCTGGAGATGCAGAGTTATTGCCAGGCTACCAGTGGCTCCTTCAGGACCTCCCCAAACTGCCTCTGTTTGATAGTGTGAGAGGCTTGACGGCCAGCGCCTTACAGCAGGTCAGTCCACCTACGGAGTTACATGATTATCAATCTTTGTAACTTGATCAGCTTATTGTGTTTGTGTGTTTTTTTTCTCTTTTTTTGTCAGGCCATTCACATGGAGACAGATCCTCAAACCATTAGTGCATACCTGATTTACCTATCCCAGCATGCACCAGTGGAGGAGCAGTCCCTCCACAATGACCTGGCCTTGGTTAGTTTAAACCTACAGCTTTTTATCTGTCTGAAAAAAGCTCTTGTCTAACCTCTTTCTTCTCTCCTCTCTGGTGTTTCCCGTCTTCTCAGGATGTGGCTCGTCTGATAGTGGAACGCTCCACTATAATGAACTGCCTGTTCGCCAAGCACTCCTGCAGGCCAGAGTCTGACGCCGTTCTCTCCGCTCTGATCACCATCTTCTCTGCCTACATACGTCGAATGAGGAAGACAAAAGAGGGAGAGGATCTGTACAGCTGGGTAAGGAACGATTAACTGGACTTGAAATTCAAATCACTGCTTGTGCACATGATTAAAGACCACATTTTAAACCTCACAGTCAGAGTCTCAGGATCAAGTGTTCCT
Organism: Megalobrama amblycephala; assembly: GCF_018812025.1. Lineage (NCBI taxonomy): Eukaryota > Metazoa > Chordata > Actinopteri > Cypriniformes > Xenocyprididae > Megalobrama > Megalobrama amblycephala. The sequence continues at coordinate 40,807,288 of NC_063044.1, forward strand.
GCGATGGACCACAGGAGAAACGGCCACCATGCACATTCTGGTGGTCCATGCTATGGTCATCCTGCTCACGCTGGGACCTCCCAAAGGTGAGTGTCTCCTCTGCTGCAGTGTTTAGTGATTGATTCTGCCTGTACTTGTAGTAACAGCTACTGTGATTGTGGTTTTTAGGGGAAAGTGAGTTCTATATACTGCTGGATATTTGGTTTCCTGATAAAAAGCCCCTTCCTACTGCGTTCCTTGTTGACACGTCTGAGGAGGCCCTTCTTTTGCCAGATTGGCTAAAATTAAGGATGATCCGATCTGAGGTCTCCCGATTGGTCGATGCAGGTAAACATATTTTGTTTATGAATACGGATTTCAAAATACCAAATTTGATGCCAAGAAATACCAAAGTTGCATTTATTTGATTAAAAATACAGTAAAAACAGTAATATTGTGAAATATTATTATAATGTGAATAATATAATATATTAATCTATTTTAAAATGTAATTTATTCCTGTAATAACAAAGCAGAATTTTTAGCATCATTACTCCAGTCTTCAGTGTCACATGATCCTTCAGAATTGGCTGCTCAAGAAACATTTCTAATGATAAATTTTTTTCAGGATTCTTTGATGAATAGAAAGTTTAAAAGAACAGCATCTATTTTGTAACATTGTAAATGTCTCTACTGTCACTTTTGATCAATTTAATGTAGGGCTGCAACGATTAATCGCGATTAATCCTTTGCAAAATAAAAGTCTGTGTTTACGTAATATATATGTGTGTGTTCTGTGTATAATAATTATGTATATATAAATACAAACACATACAGGTATAAAGTTTAGAAATATATGCATGTATTATAAATATATATATTTATATATATTTTATATTACATATAAACATAAATATTTTATATATAAATATAACATTTTTCTTAAATACATACATGAATGTGTGTGTATTTATATATACATAATTATTATACACAGAACACACACATATATATTACGTAAACACAGACCTTTATTTTGCAAACGATTAATCGCGATTAATCGTTGCAGCCCTAATTTAATGCATCTTTGCTGAATAAAAGTATTAATTTCATTCCAAAAAAAATCTTACTGACCCCAAACTTTTGAACGGTTGTGTAGTTCAAGTCAAGTCAGTTTTATTTCCAGAGCACTTAATACAATACAGATTGTTTCAAAGCAGCTTCACAGTAATGCCAGACAAATTTAATTACAGCTATAAGCACCTCTAAAAAGACAATAGTATCATAATTCAGCTCAGTTCAGTTCAGACTTGAGTTAAATAACTGTGTAAAGTTCATCAATTATAAAACAAGTTCAATTTCAGCTCTACAGGAGACAGAAGAGTGTCATTATTCAGCTCAATTCAGTTCTAGTTTTGTTCTCATCCAATAGTGTCAGTGCAGTCAAATAGATAATACTACTGAATATTAAGTGTCTTTTAAACCCAAAAGTGAGTTAGTTGTTAAACTAAGGTTTGTGTACAAGTCCGAATGGATTTCTCTGTCATTTGCAGCCCTACAGGATCTGGAGCCCCAGCAGCTGCTGTTGTTCGTCCAGTCCTTCGGGATCCCTGTCTCCAGCATGAGCAAACTGCTGCAGTATCTGGACCAGGCTGTGTCCCATGATCCCCAGACACTGGAGCAAAACATCATGGACAAGAGTGAGGATCTTTCATTTGATTTACTCTGTTCTCTCAGCATTCAGTGTGTGAAATGATCCTAATATCATGGATGTTTTACCTCTTAGACTACATGGCACATCTAGTGGAAGTCCAGCATGAGAGAGGAGCTACAGGAGGACACACATTTCACAGTTTGCTCAGTACTTCACTTCCTCAACGCAGAGGTCAGGATCTAACGCCTTACACCAAGGGTTCAGTCAGCACTGATTAATGGTGCTGTTTTACTCAGTTTGAGTTACTGAACAGAATTATTAAATTCTGTACTAATGAGTCCTTTGCTGATCTGATGTGTTACAGACAGCTCAGAGGTGAGCAGGGCTAAGGTTACCGTTGAAACGCCCCATGGCTCCGTAAAGATGAGAGCAGTTAGTCAGGTGCCAGTGATCGGCCCAGAGGATGATCTCACTGGGATCCTACTACAGGTACGACATCTCACTTTGATCTACTTATGCTGCTTTTTTAGTGGGATTTAATTCTACTATGTTAATAATATAATAATCTTTTCAGAGCTGTGGCACAGCTGCATGTGCTTCTGGCATGGTCAGTCTTAGTCCAGCATGCATGTGTTTTGTTCACATTCCCCCATTCTCTCTCCAATTTTTGGGTCACTCTCTTCTAAGGCTGGGTATTGCCAACTACCTCACAACATCATGTAGATTTTTTTTTAGATTAATCTAGATTTTGTAGATGGTTTAATGCTGCCTTCACGTTCTTTCGGAATTATCGTAAATACAAGTTTACTAGTAAAAAATTGGACATGAACACACTCTCAAGTCGAATTTACTACTGGAAAATTCAGAGATAATTTTGAGTTTGAGTTTCTGAGTTTGGATTGCCATAAACTGTAAACATGGCAGAGAGGCGAACGATTGCTGCTGTGAGTGTGACTGGTATTCTTTATTAGTTTTCTCCACAACAGCTACATCGCCTAATGTTAAAGTAGTGCATATTTACATATAATTTATAATAGTAATGAATAATAATAATTTATGAATAGTAAATTAAAAGAATCGCCAGCAGGCTGACTAGAATATTTACTTGGTTGTCACTGAATGGGATGCTAAATATTATTTTTGCTTTAAGATTTTTCCAATAAATAGGCAACAAAGCAGAAAACGCATGATGAGCTCGTAATCACAACTTCAGAAGTGGGAAGTAGGAAATTAAATAAAAAAATACATTTGTGTTCCGAAGATGAACAAAAGTCTTACGAGGGAACTACATGAGGGTGAGTAAATGATGACAGAATTTTCATTTTTGGGTGAACTTACCCTTTAATGCATCACAATATCATTATTGAAATGTGATTAAAACAGTGTCAAATGTGTAAGAAATACTGAATCAGTTTTAAAAAGATGAAAATGAAAATTCTGTCATTTACTCTCCCTCATGTCATTCCAAACCCATAAGACTTTCGTTCATCTTGGAAATACAAATGAAGATATTTCAATGAAACCTGAGAGATTTCTGTCCCTCCATTGAAAGTGCATTAAGAAAAAAAATTATATGCTTTAAAAAGTACATAAAGACAATATACAAGTAATGAATTTAGCAGTTTACTTTAAGAGTAATGGTTGCTAAAATATTTAATTTAGACTTTTATTCCAATATAAACATTAATCAGTGCACATATAGTACCTGTCAAAAGTTTGGAAACATTTACAATTTTTTTTAATGTTTTTGAAAGAAGTCTCTTATGCTCACCATGGCTACATTTATTTAATCAAAAATACAGTAAAAACAGTAATATTGTGATGTTAAGCAGCAACACAAAGAAATGTTAAAAATTGTAATATTTCTGAACTTTTGACTGGTGCTGTACATAGAGCACAACAGAGCTCAAATATGATAAACGGAAGCTCAACTGCACATACTTGAATTTCAAGAACAAACTTCATTGGTTTGTCAGGTTTTCTGAAAAATTTTCACTGACAAGCTGTTTTGAACCACCTAAACAAACTGTAAAAAGCCTTTGTTTTTGGCAGATTTTGTTCTAAATGATGTCACACACATTTGGTCTTTGGTTTAGCTTGAAGTCCTTTAGTCTCTTGCATAGCACCACCCTTCAAACTAGCTGACAAATCCCAGATTTAGACTTTTCAGTTACGTAGATGAACCTCTTCTTCATTAAAGGTCCCGTTCTTCATGATCCCATGTTTCAAACTTTAGTTAGTGTGTAATGTTGTTGTTAGAGTATAAATAAAATCTGTAAAATTTTAAAGCTCAAAGTTCAATGCCAAGCGAGATATTTTATTTAACAGAAGTCGCCTACATCGAACGGCCAGTTTGGACTACATCCCTCTACTTCCTTCTTTAATGACGTCACTAAAACAGTTTTTTGACTAACCTCCGCCCACAGGAATACACAAGAGTTGCGTTTGTAGAGTGTGTTTGTCGCCATGTCGTCGAAACGCTGTTATTTTCATCCCACAGTCCAATCACCGGGTCTGATTCCGGCTCAAATTGATAGGGTAAAATTAAAGACATGTTTACAATAACACTGAGCGCATGCATCTCCAAGTTATGGTAAGAGGCGTGATCTTTCCGGGCAAGGTTCGCTAATCTGCTGTCGAATCACAACACGGGAACCGCTGGCACAATCAGAACTCGTTACGTATTTCTGAAGGAGGGACTTCATAGAACAAGGAAGTCATCAGCCCGTTTTTATGACAGTGGAAACAGCGGTATACAGATAAGTAAATTATGTGAAAACACTGTGTTTTTTTACACGCGAAACATGAACACATGTTATATTGCACACTATAAACACAATCAAAGCTTCAAAAATCCATGAAAAACGGGACCTTTAATTAAACTCTAGAGATGGATGAGAGAATGCAAATAAAAAATAATTCAATAATATTTCATTAAAAAAATAAAAATACATAAATTAAATAACATTGATACAATCATTCAAATGATCAATTCTGTAAAAAAACAAGAAACATTTCACATCATATTGATTATTTTTGCAAAGTCAATGTGTACATATCAAATAAATAGAAAAAAAAACATTTCATATAAATTGTGGCATCTTGTAAAATGATTTTTAAGAATATCAGGTTAGATCTTTATGACTTGACAGTGATGGTGATGATTCTCTTTCCCCATCTAGCTCTTCCCTCTGAAGGTGGATCCTCGCTGGCCTCCGCCCCCTGTCCGGCCATTGTCATTAGCTCTGCAGCAGACCCTGGCCCAGGAGGTCCTGCGGGCACGGCAGGGACACATCCAGCAGGGTGGCGCTGCCGGACGACTCCTACAAGCCTTAGCAGCCCTTCTAAACTCCGCCCACGCTGGAGCCCTGGTCATGGCAATGCACCACAGCCATACAATCTCCTGCCCTCTACTGCGCCAACTCCATCTTTACCAGGCACCTAACCTACTCATACCTACATATTCACTTTCATCACTGGTGCTTCCTTTTGCTTGCTCACTCTGTCTACTTCTCTTTTTCTCCTCTAGCGGTTGGTGTCTCAAGATGTTGGCTTCTCGTCACTGTTTTTCAACGCCGTTATGCAGATGTTGACGTGGTTGGAGAACTCAGCGGTGGAGACGGGGCCACTCCACAGCCTGCTGAAATCTCTGGCAGCACAGTACTCTCACAAACATCGCATCACAGATGGTGAGTCACTCCTATTCCTGAATCTTAGCTGTGCAGGTCACATTTGAAACCACACATTCAAACTGACAACAGAATTAGTTGAATCAGGTCAGAAAATACAGTCAGTTGATCGTTTTTAGTCTTAGCATGCTATCCAGGTGTATTGACTGTGTCTTGTCATCAGTTCGTACAGGATTTCTGCACTTGGCTGAAGCGCTGGTGTATAGACGTGACTCTGAAGTGGCAGCGAGGGGCATTATTGCCTCTCTGAGAGCTGGAGAAAAATGCAACGCTGAACCTGAACTCATACGAAAAGGTATTTAAGCAGTACAGGGTCCTCCAGTTCTCACTTAAAGGGTCACATCACAATGAATCAAATTTTGTGTGATTCTTTTAAAATTAGAGAGTTCATTGTACTGTGAAAACATACTAAAATGTTTAGAAATCCTCCCAAATCCAAAAAATGCTTTTATTGAAACTAAGCTGCCAAAGTGTCGGTGTTCGGAGGAAGTAGATTAGAAAATTAGTAGATTATTCATAAATATCTGAAGAACTGAAGGCTAAATGAAATAGAGTTCAACAAACCTTGTGTTGTTTCTGGCTTGTGTGTAGCACCTGCTGCTCTTTTTTTTTTCTGCGTTTTTCGCATCCGTGGCACGCATTTTGAGAGATGTTTTGACAATTCAGAGCCACCGTAAAAGCGAATGCCAAAATACCGAATGCCATCTGACAAGTTGATCCATGATGTCTACAGCACAAAACAGCAGCACTGTATGACAAACAAAGTGTGGAATACAAAGAGACAGAATATAAAGACAGATTGTGCCAGTAGCAAAGCATCAAACTGAGCCACTGACATCCTGAAGTAAACTCTGAATTGCTCGGGATAATCACTCAGCTCCTTCATGAGGTGAACTCTCCTTTCTCTCTATGTAATCTCAGGATTGGATGGACCCAATATTTCTTCTTTCTTTTTCTCTTTTTAAGAAGAGAGAGGACATGCTCACTGCTTGAAGACTCCATTTTGTATTGTTTTGCTAATTTTTTCGCAACGGATTCATTAATGTGCATCGGACTCAGTGTGCAAGGTCTTTATTTTTTAGGATCACGTATACGAAAATTTCGGACTCAGCGTGCAAAGGCCTTTAAACAAACCTTGGGCTGTTCCTGGCTTTGTCACTATGCAACTAAAATACACATTGTCCCCAAAGGCCCCGATATATATTCACATGTAAGTTTTTTTTTTTTGTTCTTCGCTTAGAGGTAAAAAGAAGTTTGAAATATGTGACCAGTTATATACTGTCAGCAAACATCCCGACGCCTGCCACACTGCTGAGAGTGACGTTTAGATGAATATGTAAATATGTGCTGCACGCTTTTCTTTCAGCAACAAAATAAGTAAAAATGACAGCGGTGAGAATACAGTAGTTAAGAAAGCATCTAATTCATAGCGATGTGGATGTTTGCACCAGCTCTGCAATTCGGCCCTCTAGTAAAGTCACTTTATGTTTATTTATATAGCATTTTATACAATAGATTGCAGCTTTATAGTATTAAACATGAAAAAAAAAACTGTCAGTGTCTCTTTCAATTAGAATTACAACTTAAATTTCTACTATAAAGCAGTTCTCCGGTGTGTTCATGTTTTTACTTGAGGACATCTGACCTCGACAGACAGAAGATTTAACGTCAAGCAAAGCCTCAGAGCCACGCCTACCTATTATATCATTGCCACTGACCAATGGTAGTTTGAAGGTGTTTACCAGGCTAGACTTTTCCAGAAAGTTAGCCTTGGCGATCTGTTTTGAACTCTTGAAGCATCAAACGAAAATAGTTTTGGCCTGATTTTGTTTGAACAACCAGTTCGTTCTTCAATTTCGCTTGAAGTAGGCATTCATACAGTGTTAATTATAAGTTCATAAACATTATGAGTCAACTGCCCAGTTTCCATGCAAGTTTCACATGCGAGATGTGAGAAACAGGCCTAAGGGTTAGAGAGGATGGTCTTAAGAAACTAAATCATGACTGTTTGTGGCCCAGAAAAACTTTATTACCATAAGTGGACATCAGGGGCTGGATTCACAAAACATTCTTAAGAATAAAATTCTTCTTTACTGCTAATTTCTTCTTATTTTCTATCTTAAGAAAAAAGATAAGAATATTTTGTATTCACAAAAACTTTTCTTAAGATTGTTACTAAGATAAAATTTAAGAAGTGTTCATATTCTCAAAAAAAGCGTTCTTAAAAATCAATGTAAATAGTTTCTTAAAGTTAGGATAACCTTCAGCCTATCTTAAATACCCAAATGTAAGATGTTTAATGAATATATTGGGTTGTTTCAAACATTAGCTAGCTAAATATAATACATATTACTACTAGTACCATATGTGGATGAATACTCTGATCGATCATTTGAGTGTGTATTCGTGATGCACTCACTCAAGATAGAACTAGCAGTCCATAGATACAGGACGCATTCACTCTAGAGAGAGCGCAAGAAAGACAGAGCAAATAACGGTTGCATCTTCTGAAGACATGCTCTTTTAAAATAATGATTTTAACTTGTCATGCCATTAAAAACATGATGCTGAGTCATTAACTGGGATTAATAATCTGCAGGCAGTGCAAAAAGACAGGTTTTGAGGTGTTTTTCATTCATCTAGTCTTCAGCAATACCAATCAAATAACACCAAAGACTTTCATTTTCTTCTTAAGAAAAAAACTGAGATGTTCTTAAGAAAATATTTGAGACTTTGCACTTAGGAACATTTTAAGAATTTATCTTAAGATTTTTCTTATCTTATTTCTTAAGAAGATTTTCATGAGTCTGGCCCCATGGGGGGAAAAAAAATTATGATATAATCCCTTGAATGTTTTGTGCCTTCATTGCACAGCACTTATCGGTGTATGATGTTATTAACTTTAATTATAGCTCCTCTAGGAACCACGTGGTGTACTCAATTTATGCTTTGGAAAAAATTTTTGAACTGGTTTGTGGCAAACGTAAGGCTAACAGGCGAGGAGCGAAGGGTAAGTCAGCTCTCCAGAGGCATTTAAGTTCTGTGTGTTACTGTGTGTTGGTGTTGGAGTGGTTGCCAGCATTAGTCAGTCTCTCCGGAGGGCAGCGTTTGACTCATGCACCATCATCACCACTAACACTGTCCTTAATGTTTCTCTTTATGATTTTAACATTCCGTTCTGAAACCCCACCAAAACAAAAACAACCTCACACAGGGCCACACATCCACTCCAGGGCTTGTTTACGTCCAGCGACAGCTCCAACGGCCAGGGTTGACTTTTCAAACATGAGAGTTAGCCTGGTGGGGCTGGAGTCTGGGTTACTCAGAAGCAAAGCGTGTGGTCGTTCTCATTTTTGCGATGTGGGATTGGCTGCGATGGGTTGTTTTTCATTCTTTTGGACCTGTGTGCGTTTCACAGAGTGCCGATATTATAAAATAAAAACCTTGCGTGCCTTAGTGTTGCAGGGCCTCATGGAGGTGAAGTCTCCGTATCTAGAGGAGCTGTTGTCCCTGCTTATGACCATCGGTACGGAGAACGGAACCCCAGGAAACGCAGCAGGCCCAGTTGCCATGGTGATCTCTCTGCTGCTACAGGAAACAGAGGAAAGAGGGGTGAAAATAGAGGTGGATTCCAAAATGTAAGCGCGCCATGAGTCACTCTGCGCTGCCTAATCACAGATTTCCTTACTGTGTGCTGGTGATACTGTTTCTAGGTGGGGAAGGAACACATAGTAAAATTGGGTTAACACTTTTTTTTTAACAGCCAAAGTTAACATAGTAGGCCACAGTGAGACAAAATATGCATCATACGCAGTGTGATATAAACTAGTGCTTCACAACTTCCCAACAGTAAGACTCAAGTATCCCTTCCTCAACAGCAAACCAGAAATGTGTTCCTTTATATAATATTGGAAAATCACTATTATTACAGTTATTTGTAATATCATGTTCATAACATTTAATTGCATGTATGTGTGTATGTACACACACTAAAGTTTGGAATAATTAACGTTTTTTTATGTTTTTGAAAGAAGTCTTCACCAAGTGTTCACCAAGGCTGCATTTATTTTATCAACAAAACAGTAAAAACTGCAATATTGTTAAATATTATTGCAATTGAAAAGAGCAATTTTCTATTTTAATATATTTAAAAATGTAATTTATTTCTGTGATGTCAAAGCTGAATTTTCAGCATCATTACTCCAGTCTTCAGTGTCACATGATCAGAAATCATTCTAATATGATGATTTGCTGCTCAATAATGATCAATTGTTACTGATGCTCAAATAATAGTAATATTTTTATTATCTATGTTCAAAACTGTTTTTGCTTAAAGTTCATAAGAACAGCATTTATTTGAAATTGAAATCTATAAAACATAAATGTCTTGACTGTCTTTTTATTAATTTAATGCATCATTGCTGAATAAAAGTATTATTATTAGTAATATTTATTTTTAATCTTACTTACCCCAAACTTTTGAATGGTAGTGTATATGGGTTTCCACAAAAATATTAAGCAGCACAACTGTATTTAACATTGATAATAATAAATGTTTCTTGAGCAGCAAATCATATCAGAATGATTTCTGAAGGATCATGTGACATTGAAGACTGGAGTAATGAGGCTGAAAAATCAGCTTTGATCACAGGAATAAATTACATTTTAAAATATATTTAAATAGAAAATGGTTATTTTAAATTGCAACTGGTTGGGAATCACTGACTTAATTAGTGTATTATTTATTTGCTGGAAACACTGTGTATTGTCTGGGTTGATGACGGGTGTGTGTCCTCTCTGGCAGGACTGAGTCAAAGAAGCCTGGCTCGTGTTCAGGGCTGCTGGTCGACTGGCTGGAGTTGCTCGACCCAGAGGTCACCTCTGTGTGCTCAGATCTTCAGCAGAAGCTGCTTTTTGCTCAAAACAAGGTAAAATAGTTTCTCTATACGTGGGTGTGGCTACAGATTTAGATACGTACATGTGAGGGTGCGATAACAAGTAAACGTCTTCCTCTCTGTTAGAGAGATCAGAAAGTAAGAAGCGTACAGCTAATATTCCTCTTTTTGATGCGTTTAAGTTTGTTTTATTAAATATAAAATACAGGCTAGTTAAATTTACATTAATAATTTCGAAGTTTTATGGCACAAGTAGGTTATCCATTCTCTCATAAGCAGTGTTGGGGAAATGCATTACAAGTAACGTGCATTATGTAATAAGATGATGCAAAGAGTAAAGTAATGCATTATTCCATTAATCCACCTTATTCCTGACAAGCCTACTGCGTTTTGAATTTCACTTCCGGTTTGGGGAACTTCCATTCAAAAAGACTGAAACGAATCAATTCAAACCATAAGGTTGCCCTACAAATAAAGCTTATCTGTCAGTTTGACTGAAATAGCTGTCAATTTTCCATCATGTTTTATTTTCGGACATGCTACACGTAACGCTTGGTATTTTAACGTGACATGTTATAACAAGAATATCTATGGCAAGAGCTCTGAAATGCATACAGAGAAAATGAATGGGAGAAATACTTTTGGATCCAAGGAAACAGAAACAGTGGGCTGTTGCGATCTATCGCTTCTTTATATAAGATCAGTGTGATTTTCTCATTGTATGTCTCAGGCTAAAAGCAGCGGTGTGAGTGTGGCACCCTCCTACAGGCCATACCTGTTGGCCCTCCTCACGCACCAGTCCAACTGGAGCACATTACATCAGTGCATCAGCTCTCTGCTCAACAAGCACAGAGAGCAAAGGTGAGCGGCTTTGTCAGACACAATCCCCTCTTTTTGTTCTCACACCTCCGACGTGTGTAACTCTGTTTCATCTGATCTCCAGACTGGACCCAACCTCAGCTCTGGACTTCCTGTGGGCCTGCAGTCACATTCCCCGTATCTGGCAGGGGCGAGATCAGAAAACTCCACAGGTTTGGTCACAGTTAATATTATTAATATACAGCAGCTTGGCAAGGTTGCGGTTTCTCATTTCATATGCAGTTAGTTTAGACAACCATAACAGGGTTAGGGTTCCCACAATCTTGAAAAAGCAGGGAATGTAATTTACCTGGTAAGTTACCTGGTTTAGTAGCATTTCAGGGATCTGCAGGAAAGTAGATAATGGTCATGGCAAACTAAATTATGACTGTTTTAGTGTCCTTTAAAACTAGTTATATTGTTAACCAGACCCAAGTGCCATTTGTAGTGATCCAAATGTCTGAAACTACAATGTTTGGCCATAGATTGTATATTTTTAAGTTTATATTGGCTATGGTTGTGTAAGATGGTGTTTTGTGTGTCTCTGCAGAAGCGCACTGAGCAGTTTGTGTTGAAGCTGTGTTCTGAGGAGCTCATAAGTCTGGTGGACCTCATCCTTTCTGAGTCAGAGCTGAGCTGCCGTGACTCAGCCACCTCCAAAAGCGCTCTGGACCAGGTCTCCTGCTCTCTTCTCCAGTCCCGCTTGCCCCTCCTGCACAGCTGTCTCCACTCAGACCTGGACAATGTCAAGAAAGTCTCTGAGTACCTCATCAGCTGTGTTAAGAAGTGGGGAGACAGGTACATCCTTTGAGTCTGTATATGACTAAAGTTTTTAATATATATATATATATATATATATATATATATATATATATATATATATATATATATATATATATATATATATATATATATATATATATACAGTCCCCTCCAAAAGTATTGGAACAGTGAGGGCTATTCCTTTATTTTTTCTGTAGACTGAAAACATTTGGGTTTGACATCAAACAATTTATATGAGACAAAAGATCAACATTTCAGCTTTTATTTCCAGGTATTTACATCTGGATCTGATACACAACTTAGAAGATATAACCTTTTGTTTGAACCCACCCATTTCTCATGTGACCAAAAGTATTGGAACATGTGACTGACAGGTGTGTTTTGTTGCCCTGGTGTGTCCTATTACATTGATTATTCAAACAATAAATAGCACTAAATGTCTGCACTCAGTTTCAGATTTGGGTTTTGCCTGTGCAGACTGCATTTATAGTTAGACGTGTAACCAACATGAAAACCAGAGAGCTGTCTATGGGTGAAAAACAAGCAATTGTGAAGCTGAGAGAAGATGGAAAATCAATCAGAGCCATTGCACAAACATTGACCATAGCAAGTACAGCCATTTTGAATGTCCTGAAGAAGAAAGAAACCACTGGTGTACTAAGTAACAGACCTCGAATAGGTAGACCAAGAAAAACATCAGCTGTTGACGACAGAAACATTGTGAGAGCTGTAAAGAAAGACCCTAAAACAACTGTTAGTGACATCAGCAACAACCTCAAGAGGGCAGGAGTGAAGGTATCACAGTCTACTGTCCGCAGAAGACTTCATGAACAAAAGTACAGAGGCTACACCAGAAGATGCAAACCTCTCATTAGCAAGAAGAATAAGAAGGCCAGGCTGGAATTTGCCGAAAACTACAGAGACAAGCCTCAAACATTCTGGGGCAAAGTTTTATGGACTGATGAGACAAAGATTAACCTCTACCAAAGTGATGGAAAGGCTAAAGTTTGGAGAAAAAAAGGATCTGCTCATGGCCCCAAAAATACAAGCTCATCTGTGAAACACGGTGGAGGTAATGTCATGGCTTGGGCTTGCATGGCTTCTTCTGGGACGGGCTCATTGATCTTCATTGATGATGTAACACATGATGGCAGCAGCAAAATGAACTCTGAAGTGTACAGAAACATTTTGTCTGCCAATTTACAGAAAAATGCAACCAAACTGATTGGGAGATCCTTCATCATGCAGCAAGATAATGACCCAAAACACAGTGCCAAAGCAACAAAGGAGTTCATCAGGGGCAAAAAGTGGAAGGTTTTAGACTGGCCAAGTCAATCTCCAGACTTAAACCCTATAGAGCATGCATTTTACCTGCTAAAAAAGAGACTGAAGGGAGTAACCCCCCAAAACAAACAACAACTGAAAGAGGCTGCAGTGGAAGCCTGGAAAAGCATTACAAAAGAAGAATGCAAAAGTTTGGTGATGTCAATGGGTCATAGGCTTGATGCAGTTATTGCAAGCAAAGGATTTTCAACTAAATATTAAGTCTTATTCACTTTAATCTATTTTAAGTTAATCTGTTCCAATACTTTTGGTCACATGAGAAATGGGTGGGTTCAAACAAAAGGTTATATCTTCTAAGTTGTGTATCAGATCCAGATGTAAATACCTGGAAATAAAAGCTGAAATGTTGATCTTTTGTCTCATATAAATTGTTTGATGTCAAACCCAAATGTTTTCAGTCCTCACTGTTCCAATACTTTTGGAGGGGACTGTATATATATATATTATTGTATGTGTGTATATATGTGTACTGTGTATATATATATATATATATGTATGTATAATATATATATATATATATATATATATATATATATATATATATATATATATATATATATAATTTTTTATATTAGAGATGTCAAAATTAATGCATGTGATTTATTTTTTTATTTTTTTCAGTTTAGGTCTTAAAAACGCAGCATTCGTTTTTTTCTGTCAACCTTTAGCTAGCGTCACATTATGATCAGGCTATCATTCACTCAAGTGCTTTTAAAAATTAAAGTGTGATACAACGCAAAAAAAAAAGAACTTAAATCTGTGCTAGCACCGTCCACATTGAGTTCTCTTTCATGCTTGAATGGACCAAAATACACAAAAGTATGCCAAAATGCCCACTTTGTTGAGTATCCTCGTAAGAACAGTCTTAAATGAGTTAAATAATGTCTTAAATGACCATAAAGGGCGCTATTTTAATGATCTAAGCGAATGGTCTAAAGCGTATGGTGCAGGTGCACTTAGGGTGTGTCCAAAATCCACTTTTGCTAGTTTAAGGATGGGGAAAAAAGGTCGGCGCACCCGGCGTATGCTCTAAAAGGGTTGTCCCTATTCTCTTAATGAGTAATGGGTGTGTTTTGGGTGTAACGTGCAATAAACCAATCAGAATCTCATCTCCCATTCCCTTTAAAAGCCAGTTGCGCTCGCACCATGGTTTCACCATGATTCGCTATTTACATGGCGGAATTTGCAAGCGGAAAAACTGAATGCTTCTCTAGCGAGGAAATGGATCTGCTCGTGCACGAGCAGACCATCTACGGGACAAATCGGATTCCACCAAAGCATTTTTATCTTATGCACACAATAATAATCTTTTACATTGTTAATCTTTTATTTTTAATATTTGGCATGTTTGTGTGCTGCTGCACGTCTGTGTGTGTGTAATAAGCAGAGTGTACGCGGGTTGTGCATGCACATATTACTAACGCCCCCTTTAAATAACAAAACAAATATTGCCCCATTGACTTTAGAACAGGTTTCAGTTGGTCAATGGCACAGTTTATTTCTGTTGCCTCAAAGTAGTAGCGCACCAACAATGCGCCTGAACACACCTTGTCATTGCACCAGGTGTATGATAGGGCCCAAAGAGTTGTAAGGACATCGTGCGTCAGGTCTTAAAGTGACAGCAGCCTAATAAACCTGCTGCTGTCATTGATGTTAGTCAAAGAACATAAGACAGAGAAAATCACTCACTGCTCTTTACTGAGTAACTTTTGTAGCTTGCACTTGCACTGAGACCAGTGCAAAATTAGCTGTTTCTCTGGATTTACTGTTTGTTATTTATGCGTTATGTATTATATTTTATTTTATATTATATATTATTTTATATTATAATAAAATGAACGCTTTTGTTCAACATTTCTTCCAAATTTCAAGTAAAAACAATGTCATTTAGAGCATTTATTTGCAGAAAATGACAACTTGTCAAAGTAACAATAAATATGTAATGTTTTCAGACCTTAAATAATGCAAAGAAAACAAGTTTATATTCATTTTTAAACAACACGTTAGTAATGTTCAGAAATCAATGTTTGGTGGAATAACCCTGATTTCCACTCACAGCTTATGTGTTTTGACTTTATTCCATTCCTGGTGCAAAAATTTAAGCAGCTTGGCTTTGTTTGATGGTTTGTGGCCTTGTGTCCTTCCTCTTGATCACATTCCAGAGGTTTTCAGTGGTGGTTCAGGTCAGGAGATTGGGCTGGCCATGAAAGGGTCTTGATCTGGTGGTCCTCTATCCACATCTTTATTGGCCTGGCTGTGTGGCATGCGGAATTGTCCTTCAAGGAAAAAAACAATCTTTTGAGTTGGGGAACATTGTCAGAGCAGAAGCCATTTTTCTTCCTGGATAACTCTGTACATGGCTTAAGTCATGAGTACTTCATAAAAACGATTCCAGATCATCATCAATCATCCACCAAATTTTACAGTGGTTGTGTGACACTGGGTTGTAGGCCTTTCCAGGTCTCTGTCTAACCATTAGAGGAGCAGGTTTGAGCAAAGCTGAAAACTGGACTCATCAGAGAAGATCAGAATCAAGCAGATCCATCTTTGTGAAGGATGTGTTACTCAAGCCACTTACAAGGTTATCCTGGAAGAAAACTTGCTTCCTTCTGCTCTGACAATGTTTCCAATGATCTATGAAAAAGTGGGCATAAAAGCCCCCCAAAACAGCAAGGACAACAGTGTCAGACAGATGTCAGGGTTTGTACAATGTTACCAAACACTCTTCCACACTCACCACCATCGCAAAGCGCTGAACTTCTTCTTTAAAAGCCCCCTTAAAGAGGCTGATGAAAGTACGTGATACCGTGCCGTTCCTTTGCTTACAGCAGAAATGCGCTACATCAGGCACAATAGCGGGAAGAGCTGTAATTAGTTCTTGTGGTGTGAAATGAGAGGCAGCTGAAGTCGTTCAGCGCTGTGATCTTTGAGAGAGCTCAGTGTAGTATAATGAATGCGTGAGGATTAAGGCTCCAGCTCTTCCTTTGGCTTCTGTTGTGAGTCGTAGCTCAGACTGGGGCTGTCAGAGAGATCAGACTGGGGCTCTTTGTGGTGGCAGCCCCCCTTCCTTTCATGAATTTGCCTTTGGTTATTAAACCCCCTTAATGAGGGGGAGAAAACTTTGGACAAGGTCAGACAAAAAATTACTCCCAGAAATACGATATTTTTAAGTCTAGCTAAGCTGTCTTATGGTCGAGAATGGGCTCGAGTAATACTGGCATGTAAAGCGCATGTTTGGTGGGATAAACGCTTGTGTTTGTTTGGCATTCTCCTCATATCTGTTGCTTGTGAGCACAACAGCGGATTAGCAGGCATAAACCACAATTAAGCAACAAAGTTGTTGGTAAGAAGGCCTTTGCTTGATTGGACAAGCAGTTATGACTGTGTGTTCTTCTGTTGGTAATAAAGTCTTTTATTGATACTGGCTGTTTTTTCTAGTTAGACTGTGTTAATCTCTCTATTTTTTTTAAATCTTCATTGTTTTTCTTTTCTTGACTTTAAAATACTTTTGGAAAGTTGATTTGAAATATATTTACATAGTATTTTGCAATAATTTAGAATTATAATAGTTGTTAAAATGGCCCAAAATATTTATTATTATTTGTATTCAATACATTATTTGTATTTGTATTCAATACATCATTCTCAATACAATTATTATTAATATACTATAATTATTATATACTATTATTAATATAAGCAGTTATGACTTCATGGTTTCTGGATGGTTTTAAATGATTCTCAGCATTATAA